>NC_043017.1:29666941-29693994 GCF_006345805.1 Octopus sinensis
GAAGTTTTTATACTCATACCAAGGAATATTTAAGTCAATTACAACATCCCCGTGCTCAATTTATACTTATTCCCACGATCCTGAAAAACTGAAAAGCAAAATTGACCCCGGTGGAATTTCAATTCAGAAAGTAACGATGGACGAAATGCCACTAAGCCTTTTACTCGTAATGCTAACTAGTGTGGAGGTACATGGCCTAATGGTTAGAGCAGCGGACTCGCGGTCGCGGGATCACAGGATCGAATCTCAGATCGGGAGATATGTGTCAGTTTATGAGCAAAACACCTAAGCTTCACACGGCTCCGGCAGAGGGTAATGGCGACCTTCTGTTGACTCTTTTGCCACAACTTTCTCTCACTCTTTCCTCCTGCATCTTGCAGCTCACCTGCGACGGACCGGCGTCCCGTCCAGGGGAAGAATCTATACGCCAAGGAAACCGGGAAACCGGCCCTTATGAGCCAGGCATGGCTCGAGAAGGAACAATGCTAACAATTCTTCTTACGTGCGTGTGCGAGTATTTTAGTAAGATTAAAATCAAATCTACATTGAGCTTTATGATCTGAATAACAGCAAAGCTGTTAATCATATCATGCATGTGTTTAAAACTAACCTGGGTTCATTATTATTCTCTCATTCATTCAGATTGTTGAAATGAGAACCCGTTACAAGTGAACATGGGGAATTTTTAACTATGTGTGCAAAATAACATAAGAAGCTAATGTTGGGTCTCGGTTAAATGTTCCACACACAATAAAACACACCATTAATTTAAACTGTAGTGGTTGTATGCTGTCAACTCAATGTGACAGTCCCCTTTGCAAATAAAAGGACACAGAAAATGTGTCAAAGCCGACAGGAGACGTCGATGTTGCCTAGGGCTAAACGGAGGTGGTGTAATTCCCTTACGGGACTATCACGTTGAGTCGACAGCATACAACCACTATATTGCTCCACCGCCGCTTATGTCTCTCTGAGACATTTAGAAATTCAATATTTCTAATTTCGGTGATCAGTAAATAAATTTTACTGATAATATGATATATTTGCAGACAGGTTGCAGTCATCTCAGCGAGCTAGGCAGGCTACCCTGAACTGACGATGAGCAATACACTCAGAAACATGCCTTGTCCCGACTTGCGGGGGTGATTGCCTCCCCTTTGCAAATATAAGGGCACAGAAAATGTGTCAAAGACGATGTCGATGTTCCCTAGTGCTAAATGGCGGTGGTTTAATTCCCTTACGGGACTGTCACATTGAGTTGACAGTATACGACCACTATATCGCTCCACCACCGCTTATGCCTCTCTGAGACATTTAGAAATTCAATAGTTTTAAGTTAAACTGTTTTGTGAGAATTCAAAGGTATTATCAACACCTTGCTGAGAAGATTTCGTTTGATTAACAGCACAAATGAAATTTCCAACATCATGAAAGATGAACAATATTATGTCTGGAGTTTGTAAAATATGAATTGTTATATTTTGTCATTTAATTTGGAAAGTTTGCCAACTTTTCAGACTTCTCTCGATAAGAGCCTCGTGTTGGTACATGTCATTGTTTGATGTGATTTTACAGAATTGCTTAACTACGTTCCATACTTATCATGTAGACTGATGTCGCACCTGTAAGTGCAGAAAGCTAGAGTGAGCTAATTAAGACCGGATAATTTGTGGACTTATGGCTCAGATATAATTTGTCAGAGTGTGTTCTCGCTCAATACATCATTGCATTCATACATATGTTCCTACAAACGTACATACATATACAAAGTCCATGCATGCATACATATATACATAGAGTCATGCACATTCACACACACATATATATACATATATATACATATATATACATTTATAAGTATATATGTAAGTATATCTATATATCTATATATATATATATATTATATTATACATATCTGTATATATATGTTTGCATAAATATACATATATATATATATATATATATATATATATATATATATATCTGTGTATATAAATATATGCATTTATAAGCATATACGTATGTATATCTATATATCTCTCTCTATATATTATACATATCTGTATATATGTGCGTGTGTGTGTGTGTGTGTGTGTGTGTGAATATATATATATATATATATATATATATGTATGTATATATATATATATATGTGCATATAGGCGGTGCTTATATGCATATGTGTGGGTATATGTTTGCTTTGCGACTGACGAAATATTTCATTGGCCGATATTTTTATCTACGCTAATTAGTCACAACTAAATTGTTATTCAATTTCTAGATTTTCAAAATGTACTTCTCGCTTCTCCAATTAACTTACAATGAGAATATCCTGGAAATTCTTGCCGTATTGTAACCTTTTACAGATCACTCTTAAATGATTTCAACTTTTTTCTCGACCTTAGCAAATATGGTTTGTAGTATCAGTACGTGTTTTGTATAAATGGCAAGGTTTATTGAAGACTGGAACATAATGAAGATGGAAGTGTTAAGAGAATATTGCAACGGAATAAATATTTTTTCTTTGCAAATGTGCCAGAACTTATATAGAATGCATAGGAACATTTCAATTTGGAGTTTCGCTGTTCTGCCTAAACACCATGATCTGAAATTTACAAAGTTATTAAAATAATTATTTTTATATATACATATATATATATATATATATATATATATATATATATATATATATATATATATATATAAATAAAAGAGGGTTCTATTCTTGACAAAATCAAGGAAAGAATATACGAAATCTGGAACGACTTAATTATCTAACTTTGAGATTTAAGTATTTATTTTGTATTTAATTCGGTTTGTCTGGTCACATTTTTGTAGTCTGAGTAGAAAGATGTGTTCGCACGAATCAATTTCCAATTAGTAGACAGAACATATAAACTGAACTGTTTCCGACCTGTAATCTTTATACACCCCAAGGTATTGAACTCCATCACTTGCCCCTGGGACTTGATAATATACTTAACAAAGATCAATATATCCAGGAACACATGACTGCATACGATATCTTCATGTGCATGGCTAGATACATGATTTTATTTGGTAGCATTTCAAATATAAACTCAATGAGGTTCATTTTCAATTTTTAAACGTATAATAGATTCTTGTCTGAAATTGTGTTTGTGTTTCTGCCTGGTAGCAATAGTTAATGCTGTAATCAAAACTTTTCAATATGTTGTTACTGAATTAGCCGTGGATTCAATGGAAACATAATTACAACTGCATTTTCTAACTCTAGGCAGACGGACTGCGAATACCATAGAATATTATGTAATTTTTAAATTGTTACTTAATGTTTATATATCTACGTCTTGTCTGTTGCTTTGCACACAAGAGCAGAAGAGAAATGATAATAACTGTATATTGTTTGACAAAAGCGAAACGAAAATTGTAAATTGATTGCTGAGGGGAATGGCGTACTTAAGAATAATGATCGCTGATGAGGATAGAATGTATAACTAGAATGAGAACATAAAATTTGGTATCAAAATAGCATAAACTGTAACAGCTGCACATACGCAAACATCAATGACAAATATAGAAATACACTTGACTTCATTTAAACTGTGGAACAAATTACCCTGAGACGACATGAACATCTCTTGCCGATGTACTCATATGAATATCCGATAGAAAAATCTTCCATGCTAGTCTCCACAAATTACTCACAACAAACGCAACAACGATCTGTTCCCTCTAGCATGCAATGCAGTTCCAATTATCGTATAAAGACGTTTCACTTCACTTGGGATCAAAACATTCTGGGAAAAGGCAGGAATAACAGAATACCCAGTTCTGAGTACGTCTTCGGAATTTAGATGTTCATACAGCGCTCTAGAATCACAGTAGGATAATTTATACAACGAAAACCCAGAAATAAAATCATGAATAAAATAATAATAGAGAGTTAATGATGTTAATGACCCATCTAGTTCTCTCTCTGCCCCCTCCCTCCCCCTCTCTCTCTCTTCATACATGCACTCACACCCACAAAGCGTTTCTTATTAAAACTGAAGCTGAGAGCGTGAGTCATAAACCAAGTTTCACGGCACTGCGACAAACAGGTGAAACTAACAAGGCTATCTCTCACACACTGTCTCTCACTATATATATATATATATATATATATATATATATATACACTCTTTTTTTACTCTTTTACTTGTTTCAGTCATTTGACTGCGGACATGCTGGAGCACTGTCTTTAGTCGAGCAACTCGACCCCGGGACTTATTCTTTGTAAGCCCAGTACTTATTCTATTGATCACTCTTGACGAATAGCTCAGGTAAGTGGACGTAAACACACCAACACCGGTTTTCGAGAAGTCATGGTGAGACAAGCACACACACACATACACACACACACACACACACATATATATCTGTATATTCACGACGGGCTTCTTTCAGTTTCCGTATATCAAATGCGCTGACGAAGCTATGAGCGACCCGAGGCTATAGTAGAAAACACTTGCCCAAGGTTCTCCACAGGTAGGACTGAAATCGGAACCATGTGGTTGGGAAGCAAGCTTCTTGCAACACTTATCTTTTGTGTACGTGGACAGCCTAGTGAGATGTGTAATTTCCATTTTTGCATATTTTATATCGGCAGGTGTTTTTATGATTTGCCTGAAATACCACAAACACAAATGTAACACAACACAGACAATCGATGTAATAACAAGATGTACCGGACCACCAACGTAAAATTAAGGAAAGCATTCAAATATTCTTGAAAGAAAAGAAACATCTACTGGGAAAGTGAAGTTAAAAATATGTACGTAATCATCTCGCTTTAAATCGAAGGTAACACAGTAGATAATTTAATGGTGTTATTTGCATTCATACACTGAACCTAAAGAAATTCACTGAAAATTTGAGAAACAGGAACAAATGAAACGCACTGTATTATTCCTACACGACTGTTATAAATACTTTGTAGGTCTCAAGAGTATATTTCTTTCTTCAAGATCTTAACTAAGAGATTAATAAAATTCAAAACTGTAATTATGAAAAAGCAACAGTTTACTGGAAGACATTCTGATGAACGCGATTTCTTTCTACGTAAGTTTCTTTTACATATTCCTGTAAGAAAGACATCTTAACGTCCATGGAAGGGAATTATAAATCCTATAGAGTTATTTCAATGCATGGATTTCAATGTAAAGGGAAAGTTTACGAAAATAAACAAAAGACGAAGGCAGGTGGAGTACAAACAAACAAATGTATTATTATAGCGCTCAGGAATAGATAAATGTCTTTTACGTTTCGAGCCTACGCTCTTCGACAGAATGATACACAGAAAAAAACAAGGAGAGCAAAAAATGCGAGTAGGAGCTAACGTCAAGGTACCTTACATTTGATTAATGTACATTCTGTATACATGTGTATGTGCATGTGTGTGTGTGTGTGTGAGGGTGTGCCCGTTTGTAAAGTGTCTATATTTCATGTTCAAGGATCACTTTCCCACACGCTTACTTGAAAGAATATTCGTTGTAAGTTTACAAAATATTTGACCTCACTTTCTCACAGTCTGCTTCAGTAAGTTTGTTTCTGTTTTCTTTTTACTTCAGTATATTTCTATTTCTTTCTATAAATATTATTGTGTGTGGCGTGCTTTTGCATATGTGCCTCTGAGAACATATGCATTCATATATCTGCACATGTACGGAGATTTAGGCATATATATGTATGCATTTGTGTGCCAGTGTATACATAAATACATATATGCATACATACATTCATACGTACATACGTTTATACATACGTACGCGCACACAGAGGCATATATAATGAGAATTCACTCATAGTACGAATTCCATTATAAGCAATGTTATTATAAGTTCTTATCTGATTAGATTTGTATGATATGGGTATATGCTATCGATATTATTCGATATCAATATCCTTGATTGAATATGCGTCGAGCTACGTAGTGGAAAATTTAAAATCCTGATGTACGTATTCCATGAAAACACTTCGATTCCCAGATGAATTCACCTCCTTATATTTCCGTCATAATACGCCTACCAATGTTATATGACGTCACTATTTCTTGATTTTCTTTATTTTATCTCAAAATGTGTTTTTATGTTTTTTTTTCAGTTAAAGTTTGCCAAGCCTCCGGTTTGATTACCAAACATTCAATGTGGACACCAGGAAAGTAAATAAATATAGCAGATAAGAATACTCTATAGCATTTACGTATCTTACTGAGACAGATATAACCATGGTCTAAAAAAAGATGTTCGCTTCGCCATAACATTGTTATGGGTTTCTTCCCCATGTAAGATCTGAAAATCAATTAAGTCTCTCAATATTTTTTCAATGTACGGAGAAATCGTTATGGTATGTTTACATATAATAAATTACACCTCGATACTCTCCGGTTTGAATTCCTCTTTGATAGATTTTTAATGTCAAATAAATTGGTAAACATTTAAGATATGCAAATTAGTAGTTCAACTGCTGTGAGCTACTTGACGTGTATATAAACAGATTAGCTATTTGCTTCACTGTTATTGATCATGTGATGTAGACATCTCAATAAACTTGTTCGTACTTTATAAAATCTACGAAGAAATAGGAGCATGTCTAACACGTAAAATTTTATATACACACAAACACACAGATATATAGCCAGACTCTTTACTCTTTTACTTGTTTCAGTCATTTGACTGTGGCCATGCTGGAGCACCACCTCTTAGTCGAGCAAATCCAGCCCAGGACTTATTCTTTGTAAGCCTAGTACTTTGCCGAACCGCTAAGTTAGGGGACGTAAACACACCAGCATCGGTTGTCAAGCGATGTTGGGGGGACAAACACAGACACACAAACATATACACATACACACACACATATATATACATATGTACGACGGGCTTCTTTCAGTTTCCGTCTACCAAATCCACTCATAAGGCTTTGGTCGGCCCGAGGCTATAGTAGAAGACACTTGCCCAAGGTGCCACGCAGTGGGACTGAACCCAGAACCATATGGTTCGTAAGCAAGTTATTTACCACACAGCCACTCCTACGCCTATGTTGATACAAATATCAGTATGTGAATATTTATTTATTAATATCCGGTATAAGTACCAGAGATTCAGGCGTCAGTCACGAAACCGTAGGATCTTCGGTCACTCTGATACATCTGCTAAATATTAACACGTATATGTTTTTATGTATTTGACTTTCTGACACATCTTTGTGTGTGCCTCGTAGTGTTCTTATAAGCAAGTTGTAGAAGTACAATACTTACGCCAGTATTACTTATAAACCGTGTTATGTTTACTATACAGATCAATAGTGATGAATGGAATGAGTTGAATCCTTGCAAAAAGCTTTCTCATCATGATAGCAGTCTACTGACTAAGTTTCTTAATAATGAAACAATATCCTTATGGGAAAGGCGTTATAGAAAAAACACATCAACTGTGACTAATATAATTTTTATCGTAATATTCACTCACAAGCAGACAGACGTATATATATATACGATTAAATGAAGTAAATATTAAATTTCATAAACATGTGGTACTTTAATTTATTCCAACATCTGTTTCATGAGGAATAAGCATTGTTATTTCTAAAGTTACATAATCAATCAAAATTACCGTATTTTTAAGTGTATTTCGTAAAAACATCGTAACATCTTTCATGATATCTTTATTGTAAAATATTTCGGTTGAGCTTTGTAAGGGAAAACCTATGGTGCTGACCATGTAAATAAAATGCGGTGATATTATAGTTAAACAGGTGATGGAAACAAACAACGTAAATTTACCGTAATCTTTAAAGGAATGTAAGTGAAATTTGCCATCGTAGAAACCAGGGAAATGGCTATCATTGAATCTAGGTACAAGCAAACTAAAGCAAATCGGTGTAGTTAAAAATTAAAGTAAAACAAACAGCAAATTACAATTAATGTAAATAATTTCCTCAGAATTTGAACTCGGAATGTAACAGCAGATGAAATACCCATTTCTTTACTACCCACAAGGAACTAAACACAGAGGGGACAAACAAGGACATACAAACGGATTAAGTCGATTACATCGACCCCAGTGCTTAACTGGCACCTATGAATAGTTACAGTATACGCAGACAAAGAGAATTTTCCTTGGGTGTTAGTAAAACATAAAAACTGAATGCACGCCTGGTTTTTCAGCGAACATCAGAGGCTAGTGTACATAACAATAAAGGAAAAATTAAAAAAGAAACGTTTGACACAGTTTCTTTTAATCGCCATTTACAAGACCTAGAAAATCATGATTAAATCAGCATCTGCAATGCCTGAAAACCCAGTCACACTGTTGGTGTCCGTATTATTCTCCGCAACACTAGAATTTTCGGCAATAGGATCTGAGAAACAGCTTGGATGTCTCTTGGATTTCCAACCAATTGAGTCTTTAATTATCCAATAAATCTATGAGAGAAAACCGATCCAAAAGAATGCACTTTTCTGTAACAGCGCATCTGTACGCTTGAACCTCACATTATCAAGCCACAAAACAATTCTTCTTTCATCCCTCCAACCTTTTGCATGAACATGGATACAAATGCAATTGGATATCCTTTCTTCAGTTATTGTATTTCTTTTGAAAAGCAAAGATGGCAGTTTTGCTTCATGAATGAATTTAATACAATTGTGAAGTGCGTTTTCTCATGGCCGCATGTTATAACAACCACAGATTCAGCACCTTTCGATTCTCCGATCTTTAATGGCATGTCAAATGTCAAAGTAATTCCTTATATGTTTGCTGTGTATGGAAGATAAAAATTACTCCCTTTTCTTGCATTCATCGCTTGTTTGTGAATGACATTTGATTAAATCTACGTATCCATGGGGCGTTTTTTGCTCTTCTTGTCCTGATCTCCTACAGTTTTATTTCTCACCGTAAATGTTGAGCACAAAGCAATTAACTCTTTAAGAATCGTTCATGTCACTCCCCAATGTTGTCAGTCTTCAACGGCGCATAATCATTTTAGTGGATATTAAAAAGCCCGAACTTCTTTTGTCTAACACGCATGTCTAAAACTTCTACTTCTGGTCATTTTACAATTCATGGACGGAGATTGTGTTTGCTACGCCTTGCAGATTTGATTTAAAGGTTGTCGTTTCCTCTAGGTTCGTATCATTTTACTGATTAGCGGTGGATTAAAATACTGCGCTGCTTCTCTGTTATCATGATTCATTGCCGATGTAATATCTATCCGAAATTTAACGTTATGATAGAGTCTGTTTTATTTTCCAGTAATCAGTTAGTACTTTACAGAAATTAAATCATAAAAACCTACGCCGTGGAAGTACAGTACATCACCTTCATATACTTCTTTCAGTCTGCATTAT
The DNA here is from genome assembly GCF_006345805.1 of Octopus sinensis. Classification (NCBI taxonomy): domain Eukaryota; kingdom Metazoa; phylum Mollusca; class Cephalopoda; order Octopoda; family Octopodidae; genus Octopus; species Octopus sinensis. The sequence goes on from NC_043017.1 coordinate 29,676,309, forward strand.
AACTGTTTAGGATCTTTTTGGTTTGAACGGCAGTTTTTAGCATAATTTCTAGGTAACTAAAAAATTTTAAACTTCGTATACTGGTAGAATGTGTTTATAAAACATCTTTTTCTCTTGGCTTTATTGAGAAAATTCTATGGTTTGTAAGATATTTGTTGTTGTTTTTTCTTCAATTTCTGCAATTTCAACCAATCAATGACGTCCCTTGAGGTAAAAAAAAAACATTATGTGCCGTATGAATATGTCCCTCATTTAAGAAACAGATTCGGTTTATTTACATTTGTGAGGAAAAAAAGATACACTTCGCCCCACCACTAACCCTAAGTAACCCTAAAACAGATTGAAATACAATAGATCGATACTAGGGTCATAATTAGTAGTGACAATTTCACATAACACCGCTAGAAAAAAACTGCCGTTCAAACCGAAAGATTCCCACAAAGGTAATCGATAGAATTGTAGTTGAACTTGAGCCGTTAGCACGATTTCATAGGAGAGTACAGGGCTGAATATATATGCTAGAACAGTATATTCAATGATAGCAATCCTATACTTGAAAGAAGACAAGCAAGGTCAATTCTGAGGTGATTTAAACTATATAACCTATCACCGACTCCGGAAATATAATGATTCTGCTAATCACTTGCTTAAAAAATAAAACAATCACCTCATCATTAATCAGTAAAGGTACTAAGAATTATTTATTAAAATATTCACAGACAGGTGGGAAATTTTCAATTTCAACTGTAATGAGGAATATAGCTTTGCGATTGAGTTTAAATTGAATGATCACAAAATATTAATGTTTTAAAGTTTGCGTGAAAGTTTCAGTTCTGGTATGTGCGTGAGCTAGTGAATGTGTGAGTGAATACCTACGCATATGAGGAAGTCATACAGAACAAAGTCATACAGAAATGAATTTCAGTTAAAATATTTTAGAAAACGTACGAATTCATAAGCAATTCATACACTACGTTTGGATCTTTTTGGTTTGAACGGCAGTTCTTTTCTAGCGGTGTCATATGAAATTGTCACCCATAATTATGACCCTAGTATCGATCTATTGCATTTCAATCTGTTTTAGGGTTAGGTTAGTTAGGGTTAGGGGTGGGGGAAGGGTATCTTTTTTTCTTCAGAAATGTAAATAAACCCAATCTGTTTCTTAAACAATGGACATATTCATACGGCACAGAAAGTTTTTTTTACCTCAATAAACGTCAGTGATTGGTTGAAATTGCAGAAATTGAAGAAAAAAAAACAAATATCTTACAAACCGTAGAATTTTCTCAATAAAGCCAAGAGAAAAAGATGTTTCATAAACACATTCTACCAGTATACAAAGTTTAAAATTTTTGAGTTACCTAGAAATTATGCTAAAAACTGCCGTTCAAACCGAAAAGATCCCTACGTTTACCTACTTCACTGACTAGATATGTGTATATCATATTTACACCAGAAATACAAGATAAATGCAATGTAAATTACAAGAAATACACTTTAATTTTAGGTATTACTGTTTTTTTTAACTTCATATATACTTTACATATAAATATTCAAACAAACAACACGACAAAAAAGGAATCCTTTTAAAGATCTTACTTGATATAATTCGATGCGTTTACAGCAGGTAGCTATATCCGCAAAATTGTGAAATAATTCAAGGTACTTACCTAAAAATAGAAAGAAGAAATAAAATTAGATTATAAATACAAATGGTGATTTAATTTAAAATGAATTCACAATCAAAATATATCAGAACTAAGCAAGGTTTTCCTTAAATATATTCTAAATTACGTTTACTGATAAATTTGGATTTGAAATATGCAGATATACTTTAGAAGCTGACTCCGTTTATATTAGTTTATTTTAGGAGAAATGTGAAATAGGATTACAATGAAATGAATATATTCTCTTTTTTTTTCTTACAATGGATAAATGAACAACGGAGAATATGTAAAAATATTGCTTTCAAATTTTAACACAATACCTATTTCTTTATTAAATAAATGCGCCATTTTAAAGCCTAGCCAGGCTTATGGGCCCGGTTTCCCGGTTTCAATGGCGTATGTTTTCCCCAGCTGGACGGGACGCCAGTCGATATCAGCGTTACTCATTTTTGCCAGCTGAGTGGACTGGAGCAACGTGAAATGAAGTGTTTTGCTCAAGAACACAACGCGTCGCCCGGTCCAGGAATCGAAACCACAATCTTACGATCATGGTGCTGACGCCCTAACCACTAAGCCACGCGCTTCCACATTTTGACACACTACCAACAATATCTGTGGTGGATCTAAGTCGAATACACCGAAACCAGTGACTGGCCCCGAATGGACGAAAGTGTAAATAGATTCCAGCGACATTTGAACTTAGAATGCAATGATTCTGCCAGCTCGCCGCCTCAAGCAGAATATATAGATATCAAAATTACGAAATTAGAAAAGAAACAACTAAAGTCTACAGGAACTGTTAATGGTAACATTCACGTTCGTATTTCTATAAGAATTTATTTTGAAAATGCAGAACATTTTAAAAGGGAAATTTGGAAGGAAATACGTCGTAGCAGGTTCAAGCACGCGAACAGTGGGGAAAAAACGGAAATTAAGAAGTTGTAATTTTTTAAAATCTATAACTTTTGTTTTAATTTCAGAAATGCATATCGTTTTTAATAATTTAGTTAAAGGTTACATCATTTTATATATTTGATACCGTGTAGTAACGTAGGAAATCAGTATCTTTATGTTCGTTGATATTACACCGCTAGAAAAAACTGCCGTTGAAACAGAAAAGATCCCAAACACATTTCCCGTCCTGATAATCTAATCTTCTTCAGACATTACGTAATGTCTTCTTTATTTTACTAATTACAATTTTTGCGGGGGATGCAGAAGATTCGGTTACTATTTCTTGCAATTCGAGATTCCATATACATGTTTCTTGTAGCGAACGGCTGCAAACTGGAAAACTAAAATACTGTGATTCTTAAAAGTGAATCCAATTCCAGTTTGAATCCAATTATTTTACTGTAGTCTTCTATTGATATTTTCTAAATGAACACAATAGAAGCAGCTCTTTCACGGCTGTCGTATCAGTAAGGTATTGTGAAAATTATTTGAGCTTTGTGGGGAATCAGGAATTAATCTAATTGAATTGACGGTAAGTAATTCGAATGTGTACACTAGGAAATGTTTTTAGTACTGTTTTCAGAAATAACTGACTTGTTTTTTTCTTATCAAATACTAGCAGCATCGCCCGGCGTTGCTCGGGTTTGCAAGCGAAATAACTATATAAGCATTTTTAGAGATGTAAAGTATAATAGCCATCTCAATATGGCTAACCACAAAGGGGGGGGTTACTGTAGCTTTTTACGTTCTGAGATTTAACAATAAATTTTTAGAGAGTTACTTCCCTTATATAATAGCAAAAATATGCATTAAAAATGGGAAAAATTGATGGTAAATTTTTTAAAAAATCGTAGACTCATCATAGACGCGCCCTAATACCCAGAAGGGCTCGATATGAATCACGACTATAAGATACCCGCTTTTGGTTAAACTGCACCGCAAAATGTGGGAGTAGTTAGGAATCTAAATCGTAGGAGACAGACACACAACTTCACTTTTATATATAAAGATATATGGACGAAAGTTGCTGTCAAAACTGCAATTTAATTTCTAATAACTCTTTCCATCATCAGTTTGAAAAATAATAAATGCATTCTCTGTTTGATAAAGATGTGGTATCAGACATTTGGAATACCGTTATTTTCAAATTCTCGTCTATATCTAAAACATGAAATCGCATTTCTATGAATGCAAAGATAACGACCATGAACCTTCACTACTATATGTTCGGGCTGTATCCACTTTCTTCAATACATAATAGTCATAGTCGTATGAGTGGATGTGTGGTAAGTAGGATGCTTACCAACCACATGGTTCCGGGTTCAGTCCCACTGCGTGACACCTTGGGCGAGTGTCTTTAACTATAGCCTAGGGCCTACCAAAGCCTTGTGAGTGGATTTGGTAGACGGAAACTGAAAGATGTACGTCGTGTATGTATATATATATATATATATATGTGTGTGTGTGTGTGTGTGTGTGTTTGTCCCACAATATCGCTTGACAACCGATGCTGGTGTGTTTACATCACCGTCACTCAGCGGTTCGGCAAAACTGACCGATGCAATAAGTACCAGGCTTACAAAGAAGAAGTCCTGGGGTCAATTTGCTCTACTAAAGGCAGCGCTCCAGCATGGCAACAGTGAAATGACAAACAAGTAAAAGAGTAAAAAGAGAGAGAGAATATCATCTGAAATTTATGACAGAATAATTGACAAGTTATAGCTTAAACAGGAATAAAGCCTAAGTTACTAATTTGGTTTCCAAGGAGATGCAAGGCAGGTGATCGCTTTTTGATTGACTATGCACCTGTCTTAAGTAATTAGTCTTTTGCTAAAACATCATCAGGTATAAACTGTTTATATGTATTAAACATTAAAAGAATTAGAAAAATCTTATTTAAATATATTACTCTGATTGCTGAAGAAGCACCTTAATTTGAAATATAACAAACTTAAAGCTGCATCGAGAGATAAATAGTGGCACTCAGGAAGTACATACTTCCAAACGTGTATCCATGAAAAGACATTAAAAAGATATTTATTGATTTAGTTGTTTAATTACAATTACGCAATTAAGCAACGACCGGTTTCACCGTTTTTTTAAATACTACACTTATCACTAATTTAGGAATGAAATTAATTACATTGTAATTACGTATTCTTAGATAATTAGGCTATCGTATAAACCTATTGGAAAATTGTGGCTGTGGAAGTAATGTTAGAATACCTGGGGAAATACAATGGATCGCTTCCCATAGGAGGCAATGAATTTGCCCAAAGCCTGAACTATTTTTAACACAGGAATTAGCATTTATTTTCATTGGTAAATAGGAAGCATATGATGTTATATTGTGCATTTACAATTAAGTGGAGCAATAGAGAGTCAATGAAAGAAGACTGAAACAGTAGTAAAGGCATCTGCTTTGGTAGTTTTGATATAGTATTGAGAGGATTCAGAGGTGGAGAGAAAGAGAGGAGAGAGAGTTACTGAGGGAGAGAAGGGGACAGAGAGAGAAAAGAAGATATGGCTTCGATCAGTGCCTTAATAATCGAAATCTGAAGGGACTAAAATATTAATAAAGGTTAGTGTATTTTGACCTCAGTAACGAAAAACCAAAAAAAACAACGAGGCATTTTATGACCCTCACCCAACTTTGTCAATTTGCCACTTTCTAAGAAAGATGAAAGAGATGTTTCAACCGAAAAGATTCCAATAAGTAGTGAGAATATATATTTTAAGAGAATAAGGAATGATCGCATTGAGGAGGGATAAATTATATTGGCCAGGATGATGTCATCATAAAACAATGTCGTTTTTTTCAATTGCTGATCTTTATAAATATATATGTATGAATGTATTCATGTATGCAAGTATGTATGTATGTATGTATATATATATATATATGTGTGTGTGTGTGTGTATGTGTACGTATGTCTCTATGTATCTATCTATCTATCTATACACACACACAAAAAGATTCACATACTCATATTACATATGCATATGTACAAATGTATATAGAAACATAACGGTATATGTATGTATGTGTGTCCAAATTCGAATTCTATATGTGTATGCACGTTATGTATACGTATATATTTATGTATTAAGACAGAGAAAAGATAAAGATAGAAAAAAAGAGAAACTGATAGACAGGCAGAGATAAGATAAAGATATATAGAGAAACAAAGAATAGCCTTTATATTTTTGCTTGATTTGTTTATATCTGAAGTGAAGACAAGTAACGAGACCAAGAAATGTTATTTATACTTCTTATATTTTCCCTCTTTTTTATCCCTATCATCACGATTTTTTTTTTCTGTTAAGCGAAAAATAGTTTTCTTTTTCGGAAGAAAATGTGCAGCGTTCATTTTTTTTTTTATTATTATTATTTTCCACAAATAATTATTCTTGAGAGCAAATCTGACATTTATTCATGTATGTATACACAAATTTATGAATAATGTTTCTTCTCACGAAGAATTTCTAAGGTATACAAAAAGTATAATGAAATGTTATTACCCTTAACAAGAACAAAAAAAAAAAAAACACTAAGGACGGCGAGGACGATGATGATGCTGCAGCTGATGATGATGAAGAAAATAATAATCATTTACTATTCCGGCACAATCCCAGCAATTTTCAGGAGTGAGGAATTTGGTTTCATTCACTCCAGTTCTTAGTTTCTCGACCCGGAAATGATGTAAGTTCGATCTCGGTGACATTTGAAATCAGAACATAAAAACAGGAGGAATGCCGCTATACAATTTTTCCCTCGTGCTTACGATGCTTCCAGCCCACTCCTTTACTACTACTACTACTACTACTTTTTACTCTTTTACTTTTTTTCAGTCATTTGACTGCGATCATGCTGCAGCACCGCCTTCAATCGAGCAACTCGACACCAGGACTTATTCTTTAGTAAGCCCAGTACTTATTCTATCGGTCTCTTTTGCCGACCCGCTAAGATACGGGGACATAAACACACCAGCATCGGTTGTCAAGTAATGCTAGGGGGACAAACAGGGACACACAAACACACACACATATATATATATATATATATACATATACACATACATATATACGACGGGCTTATTTCAGTTTTCCGTCTACCAAATCCACTCACAAGGCTTTGGTCGGACCGAGGCTATATTAGAAGACACTTGCCCAAGGTGCCACGCAGTGGGACTGGACCCGGAACTATGTGGTTTGTAAACAAGCTACTTACCGCACATCCACTACTACTACTACTACTACTACTAATAATAATAATAACGATGATTTCAATTTTTTTTCTACCACAAAAGCGGCTTGAGGGAGGAGATTAAGTCAATTACATCGACCCAGTGCATAACAGTTATTTATTTAATTGACCCTGCAAGGACGTAAATTGAAGTCGACTTCGACGGAATTTGATCTCAGAACGCTTCGACGGGCGAAATACCGCTAAGAATTTCGTCCAGCGCGCCGATTTAATAATAATCCCTTCCACTATAGGCCAAAGGCCTGAAATTTTGGGGAGGCGACCAGTCGATTTAATTGTACTTAATTTATCGACTCCGAAAGGATGAAAGGGAAATTCGAACTCGGGGGAATTTGAAATCAGAACGTAGCGACGGGCGAAATGCCGCTAAATATTTCGTCCAGCGTGGTAACGATTCTGCCAGCTCACTTGCAAAATAATAATAATAGTAATAATAACAATAATAATAATAATAATAATAATGATAATATAGGCAAATGTCTATACTTCTGTATTTGAGTGGTATTTTATTTTATCGAGCCCTTAAAGTATCTAAATTTAATTTGGTGGTATTTGAAATCAGAATTTTTGAAATTAAGAACAAATAACAATGAATTTTTCCAGAGATCTTAACGCTTTTAGCAACTAACCAGACCTTCAATAAGAAATAATGGTTTCTAATATGGATTAAAGTATACTGAGGACAGTAAATAATTTATTCACAAACATCGGAACGCGAAGCGCTCCTCATAACCGCATGTTTGTGTGATGGCTGTGATATATCAACAGTTTTGAATAAGAACCAGAAAGCGACGTATGAATACGCAATGCGCATGTTAAACAAAAAGGGAAGAGGAGGATAAAAGTATGGAAGCAATGTTGACTTTGAAAATATTTGAGCATGAATGTCAAGGGAAGAGGACAAATACTCTATATATATTCTGCCAGATTTTGATAATTCCCAAGTTTTAAGCAAAGACGTATTTTCTTGGGTTACGCATCATCGCCAAAACTAGTGAAAAAGATGCCGTCAGAAGGAATCTATTGTTAAAATGTATTAGATGGAATGTAGAGTTAAAAGTGTCGTTGAAATTGTCCAAACTAATGTCATTTTATTGCTAAAATTTCATTGTTGTTCTCTACAAGTTGAAATAAAATTTAATTCTTTATCTAATTACGTTCATTTGCTTCTAATACTTTCTTTCTAACGAGGTCATTTTCCAAGGAAAGACCATATTGAAACAGATGTGAACGAAAGTGGAAGATGAAACTATGTCAAAAACTAAAGGATCGGATGTCGCTCTCTTCGTGGTGGAGAGATAACTAACACGTTTCAGGAAGTTCTCTATTGAACATTATACAAAAAGCATTACTTTTCCCTTCAGCAGTGATAGAAAAACACATATAACACAAAATAATCAACACACAAACAAATAAACAAAAATTTCTCAGAGTGAGGCGAAGACACATCTGCTCATGGCAACATTCAATAATAATAAAAAGAGGAAAACAAATCTTACAGCAACGGCAATAAAACAAGACCACCAACTAAAGTGATGATGATTATAATGATGATTATGGAAAAATGATGATGATGATGATGATAATAATAATAATAACAACAACACCACCAACAACAATAATTGCTACAGTTTCTTTGACAGCGATAAAAAAGAACTAATCTTTTTCCCTTTTGTGGAAATTTCTTCGACCTTATCATTTGTTGAAAGGAATTAGATAAATGAATATTATTCTGTTCTTTTTTCCTTCCTCAAGACAGTAACACTTTGAAGATTTCCATCAATAAAACAATTTATATTCCTTTGTATATATGTTCGATTTCGCGCTTACACACGCACACATATGTCTGTGAGCGCATGTGTAGTTCTGTGTGTGCATATACATACATATATATATATATATATATATACCTTTGCGTGAGTGTACACGCCTCACCAACCCTAAATATACATACATTTGCATATTTAGTTGGGAACATATTTTTCTTATATATATTTTTTCGATAGAGTGAAGAAAAGACTGCATTTCTTTTATCGCTTGTGTTCTCAAATCAATCACCAAACATACATATATATATTTGACCATACAATTCATCAAGGCACTTTTAGAGTAATGTTTTCTGAGCGTGACTCTAATATATGTCCATAAATTATAACTTATGTATAACTGTAAATATATCATACTTTTGTGTATATACACTCTAACACACAAACGTATTTATGTTCGCATGTGTGTATAAGTTTGTGCTTGTGTGCGCGTGAAATATTAGAAATAGACTTGTGTAATTGTCGGTTGAGCAATGCACAATACAACCACCAGGTGGTGCTCAATCTTTCAAGACAGTCATTTATGCGACAACAAATATTTGTCCTTTCTTTTGATCGTTATATATTTTATAAAGTGTTTTGTATGAAATCATCAATTCTATCTATCTATCTATCTATCTATCTATCTACCTACCTACCTTTCTTCCTACATTCCTATCTATCAATCTACCTTCTTATATTCCTATCTATCTATATCTGTCTTCCTACATTCCTATCTATCTATATCTGTCTTCCTACATTCCCATCTATCTATCTATCTACCTTCTTCCTATATTCCCATCTATCTATCTATCTATCTACCTTCTTCCTATATTCCCATCTATCTATCTATCTATCTACCTTTCTTCCTATATTCCCATCTATCTATCTATCTATCTACCTTTCTTCCTATATTCCCATCTATCTATCTATCTATCTATCTACCTTTCTTCCTATATTCCCATCTATCTATCTATCTATCTATCTTTCTATCTATCTTTCTTCCTATATTCCCATCTATCTATCTATCTATCTATCTATCTATCATCTATCTATCTATCTTCCTACATTCCTATCTATCTATCAATCTACATTCCTACATTCCTATCAATGTATGTATGTATCTATCTATCTATCTATCTATCTACCTTCCTATCGATCTATCTATCTATCTACCTTCCTTTCTACATTCCTATCTATCTACCTTCCTTTCTACATTCCTATCTATCTATCTATCTATCTATCTATCTATGAGTCACTTTGAATATGTCTGTCTGTCTCAATATATATGCATTTTTCTCTAATGTTATATCACTTCTCTATAAAAGCTCATCTCTTGAAAGATATATTCCGCTTGTTTAATTCTAGATGAACACCAGTACTGTAGTCTTGCTATCCTTATAAGTGCGGACGAGAGAGTTCAAGCCATAGCTGGCTTACTCTCTCTTTTTTTACCCTAACTTGTTTCAGTCATTTGACTGTGGCCATGCAGGAGCACCGCCTTTAGTCGAGCAAATCGACCCCGGGGATTATTCTTCTGTAAGCCTAGTACTTATTCTATCGATCTCTTTTGCCGAACTGCTAAGTTACGAGGACGTAAACACACCAGCATCGATGTTGAGGGTACAAACACAAACACACACACACACACATATATATATATATATATATCTACGACGGGCTTCTTTCAGTTTCCGTCTACCAAATCCACTCACAAGGCTTTGGTTCATTTTAGTTCATTTCTGCAATAAGTTGAATATTTTTATTTATTTATTCTTTTTGTTAGTCGCTTGGCCATAGAAGAGATTTCTGGAGTCATTATTTTATTTGACCAACCTCCTGTGTTTTTGAACTGTCTGCTCAATCTCCTGTGATATGTTGGTGGCGGAAAACAATCCCTGACGTCATACCCTCTCGACACTGGACGTTCCCATGGAGTTTCATCCCTTTTATGTTACACCTTTATCTCTAGTTTGAAGTTTCATATATGATATTGCAACTGAAAGAAGGCGGTGAGATGGCAGAAACGTTCTGAGTTCAAATTCCGCCGAGGTCGACTTTGCCTTTCATCCCTTCGGGGTCGATATATTAAGCCCCAGTTACGCACTGGGGTCGATGTAATCGACTTAATCCGTTTGTCTGTCCTTGTTTGTGCCCTCTATGTTTAGCCCGTTGTTGGCAATAAAGAAATAAGGAACGTTAGCACACCGGGCGAAATGCTTAACCGTATTTCTTCTGTCACTGCTTTCTGATTTCAAATTCCGCCGGAGTCAACTTTGCCTTTCATCCTTTCGGGGTCGATAAATTAAATACCAGTTGCGTCGATCTAATCGACTAGCCCCCTCCCCCAAAATTTCGAGCCTTTTGCCAAGAGTAGAAAATAATACTGCAACTGAATCATGAAATAAATTAATGTAGAATGCAATTACACACCTTATAACTAATGAAATATTCCAGCTATTACAAGAAAAAATGAGCTAGAAATTGCCAGGTGTTTGTAACAGCGTTTTCCTTTATTTTTTTTTGCGCTCAGTCCCACTAAGTTTAGTGATTGTCTGTGAGGGCGCGTGGCTTAGTGGTTAGGGCATTCGGCTCATAATCGTAAGGTTGTGAGTTCGATTCCCGGCGACGCGTTGTGTCCTTGAGCAAGACACTTTATTTCACGTTGCTCCAGTCCACTCAGCTGGCAAAAATGAGTTGTACTTGTATTTCAAAGGGTCAGCCTTGTCACTCTCTGTGTCACGCTGATTATCCCCGAGAACTACGTTAACGGTACACGTGTCTGTGGAATGCTCAGCCATTTTCACGAGCAAGCTGTTCCGTTGATCGTATCAGCTGGGACCCTCGTCGTCGTAACCGGCGGAGTCTTTTTTTTTAGTCATTGTCTAATTTTATATTGCCCTATGTTTCTATAGATGTAAGACATACAGTTGTATGTGGAATATGTAATTGCCGTTTCTAGCAGATCAAAGCTGATTCGCTGGATACATTTTCTTTTACATCAGGGATGCTTTATCGTATTAGACATATTAATAATATAACTGACCGAGAGTTGGCTGGCTGGCAGACTCGTTACGACGGAGGGCAAAATGCTTAGCGGCATTTCGTCCGCTTTACGTTAAGTTCAAATTCTACTAAAGTTTACTTCACCTTTCATCCTTTCCGCTTGGATAAAATAAGTACCAGCTGAATCCCCGGAGTCGATATAATCAACTTTATTGATCCCTCGAATTCCCTGGCCTTGTACCAAAATTTTAAACCAGTATTATAACTGATTGAATCAGCCTTTTGAATAGTTGTCTTAAGAAGGTATCGGAAATATAAATTTAAATACATCGCTTTGGATGAAATTTAGTTCAAAGGCGGTGGATTAATTGAAGATGAGAGGTGAATGTTAAGTGATAGACTGTTGTGTAGATATTCGTTGATTTGGAGAACGTTGAGTAGCGATTAATGGAATGGTAATCTGCTGGTTAGATATAAAATGACTCATAAGAAGATAGCTGTGTGGAGATTAGAACAGTGAAAGTTGACGTAAATTAAGGTGCAGCAGAGTAAGGCTGAAATACATCGTTTGTAACCGAAGATGAAGCAGAGAAATGCGGATTTAAGTGAACGAATATGGGTTGGTATAAGATAGCTTGTATGATGATACAGTCAAATAAATGTGACTTTGTACCTGTATGTGGAATACCTTAAATACGTACTTGCAGCATATCATAAATATACAAAAATGTATACTTATGTCAATATTTCTCATGCTGTTATATGGAAGAACAAACATCTGATAGAATGAAAAAAATTCCTCTCTACAGAATAGACAAGATATTTGCTGCAAATTTTGGTACAAGGCCAGCAAGTTATAGGGAGTGTGTAAGTCGATTATGTCGACTGCAGAGCTATAGCGGAACTTATTTTATCGACTCTGGAAGGTTGAAAAGCAAAGTTAATCTCTGCGGAATTTGAACTCAGAATATGAAGAAAGACAAAATGACGCTAAGTATTTTTGCCGGCGTGCTAACGATTTTGGCAAATCGATGCCGTGAATACAAAAAATATTGATTTCAAATTTTGGCATACGGCCAGCAATTTCGTGGAAGAGATAAATCGATTACACAGAAACTGAGCAGAACGTGAACTCAGAACGTAAAGACGGACTAACTATCGGTCAGCATTTGGTCCGGCCTACTAACAGTTTGGACAACACGCCGCCATTTTTATGAAAACATATGTGGCTGTGGAGAAAAGAGTCTGACTTTGCAAATAAGTGATTTCGGCAAATTAGCTAAATATCTTACTACGCACGCACGGTGATCAATGCTAGTAAGAATTAATTTGGTCAACGGAAACGATGTGGATGCTCGTAATATACGTGTGCGTGTGTGTGTGTGTATGTTTGTGGGTTGTGGTGTGAATGTGTTTGTCGGTGGGTGTGTAACTGCTTTTGTGTTTGTGCTCCCACCTCATGACAACCGGTGCTGGTTTCTTTACGTCTCTATCAGTTAGATGTTCAGCAAAGAGACCGATTGAATGGTAACGGGATAATTAAATATATATATATATATATATTTCATTAAGAACTGGGGTCATTGTGCTCGAATAAACCCGTCAAAGGAAGTGCTCCAGCATGGCCGCAGCCCAGTGACTGAAACACGTATTAGATAAAAGATAAAAGAGATCATAAAATAGGCCGGTACGAAGGTTTAAGGAATGCACATTTGCGATAATGACGATTCGTAATAAATGGAATAATTTTGAATATGGAGATACACATTCTGGCCTAGCCTTGGGTTAAACAATATCCGCAACAAGAAAACATTTAGAAAAACAATAACACTCACACCTTCTATTTTCTCTGCAGTAGAAAGTCATGGTAACCATAGAGATATACAGCAGAATTGAAAATATAAATATTAAAATATAATAAAATAATCGCAAAACAATTGTTTCAGGAACTATAAAAAAACATACAAAATTATACACGTACATACATACATCGATAAATTAATACATATATATATATAATATACTTACATACACACACGCCTACAACCACACCTATATATATATATATATATATATGTATATTTATATATATATGTGTATGTATGTATATATATATATATATTATATATATATATATATATGTATGTATACGTTTGTATGCATATATAATATATATATATATATACAAACAATTAAAATAAAGTTGGGAAAGCAACATTGTAACCATCAATATCAGCGTCATCACCACCATCAACACCACTACCACTAGCAGCACCACTCCCGCAAAAACACCCTTACCACCACCCATACCATTACCAGTACCATCGCCATCATCACTATGTAAATAAATAAATGAATAAATTCTGTGTATAAATTGTTCAAACGATTATTTCGTTTGAACAGAAATGGCGTCTACTGAATTGTGTTGATATGTTTATAATGTAAAAGTAGGCTGAGATTGCTATCATTGCTATTTTATCCATTACATTCATTCATATACATACATATTAAATAACGATATCTAACTTTTCAAAATATAATTAGTAAAGGCTTTCGCTTGTGAACAGCTAAAATCTATCAATTTCCCTTTATAGTCCAACTTTTCTCTTCTGTGTAAGCACGCACAGAGACATACGCATAGAAACATACACAACACATACACTCACGGACACACACACACACATACACGTATACACAAACATACACTCTCACACACACACACACAAATTCACGTGTATACATACACAAACACATACATAATATAAATATACACACACACACACACACATATATCTATATACACAAATATACATATACACACGTATACATATATATACAAAAATATATACATATACTTATATATGTATATTCATATACATATATATGTATATATATGTATATTCATATACATATATATGTATAAATATATATATATATATATATATATATATATTATATATATATATATATATGTATACATATGTATATATAATATATCTATATATATATATATAATATTTATATAAACATATATACATGCATTTATGTATATATATGTATATCTATATTTTATAAATATTAAGTACAATTTTTACATACATACATGCACACACTCATACACACAAGCACATATATATATACATACATATATACATATATATATATACATACGTTCATATATTATGTATATATATAATATGTATATATATATATATATACATACGTTCATAATATATGTATATCATAAATATGTATATATATATATATATATATATACATACGTTCATATATATATGTATATATATAAATATGTATATGTATATATATATATATATATATATATATATAATATATATATATATATATATACATACATACATACATATATGTATATATATAAATTCCTCTCTATATGCACATATATATATTTGTATATGTGCAGGGAGTAGGGAGTGTGAGACGTACAGATAGTGGCGCGTTGTGATTTCATAATGCCGCAACATATAGGCAAAATATTTCCATTGATGTTTCCGTAATTTTTCTCTACCCAACACTCATTTTATCTTTATTTAATGGCTCTTAAGAACGAGTGTTTCAAATCGGACAAGCAACAGATGAATCAGTATGTTTTCAATAGTTTCCTTTGTAGCCGCTATGTTAAAGTTAGGGAATATAAAAATCAGAAGTTTATAATAAAGAAGGGAAGAGAGAAACGATGATAGACAGAGAGAGAGAGAGAGAGAGAGAGAGAGAGACAGATGAAGAAAAGGGAGAAGGCGAAAGGGGCATACAGACACCGAGAGACAGACAGGCAGAGAGAGAACGATATGGTTAAGGGGAAAGCGAAAAACAAAAGAAGGCAGAGAGCCGCAGAAATACGGAGAGAGATACAAAGAAAGATGTGAAATTGGGAGAGGAAAAGAATGAATAAGATCTGAAAATGTATTGCATATTATAATTTAAGGGAAATTTTATTGGTTAATATATTTACTTTATATTCCTCTTTTATTTGTAGAGATTTATGCTACTTTTAATGATTTTTAAAAGTAGTCTATCCGCATCTAAATGCATTTTAAGGGAAGCTAACACGGTTCCAGTGAAATGTATACATGTACTAGCATTCATAAAAATCACTAATATTTTATGTTGATTTAGCGTTTGACTGCGATTTTAGAGGGAATATAGGGAATACACATACACGGTGAACAGATTGAACGCTATTTCGAGACGTAGCCATGTATATAAGTTAAGTTGTGTGACAGAGTAACATTAATTTACCCCTGCTCCGCATGCACCGAAGAGAAAGATATGCACTTTGTACCCAATCTCGAGTCTTTTCTCAATTAGTTTATTCAACCGTCGAAGTTGGCTAAAAACCTGACTTCTCCTATTTGATGGGCGGGAATTCCTAACACTGAATTGGGAACATTCCAGATATCTCATCATGTACTACAGCTTCAGCGACAATATTAAGCCAAAGTTGAGATAATCTGACCAGCGTATAACCATCTACTATCACGTAAAACGTTTCAACACTCAACACCTGTATTTTATGTACTGCGGAAAATTGTCACATCTGGTACAGTTTATTTCATATACTGAATATGTATTGTATGTATGTAGTACGCGTTACGTGAGATGACAGCAATAAATATAATATATTTCTTTTCAGAGGAGGTTTGCAAATATAAGATGTAATGCTTTAAAAGATATATATTTACAAAATGAAAATATATTGAAAGCAGACGCACAAAAGACAGAACTAAACACGAGCTTTCTTCTTAGTTAAGTGAACTTTCTAGTGAGAAAGATATTCTATATATGATTAATTATCAGTTATGCAGACAAGAATATATTTCTAGAAAAAATAAAAAGCACACAGGGAAGATTTATATATAATTTGTATATCTGCATCTATATTTATTTCTCTCTTTCAATAAAAAATATATATATATAGTCTCTCACACTCACACACATATATATACACACACACTCATGAAACTATAAATATTGCAACATATCCCACATGACTATTTGTACGCATTAGTACTTGTGATTGTGTGTATATTTGTGTGTGTGTATGTGCGGTTATATGTGTGTATGCACGCGTGTTTCTGGATGTAAGTGTATATGCGTGTGCAAAGTTACAGACACAAACATTCATACTGAATACAAGATCTGTTTTAGCTTTAAACCCTTTAACGCTGTTCTTGGTAATTTCTCATTTTATTGTATAATTTTCCAACAATTTGTTCCAGCATATATTACAGAAGCAAGAAACAAAATATGACATCTCCGGTATAGGTCTGACCATTCATTTGAGGTTTTGAGCCTTAATCCTGCCGTAGAAAGACAAGCCAATGAAAAGGAGTCATAGGCAGAGAAAGGATGAAGGAGAAAGAGAGAAAAGGAAATAGAGAGAAATAGAGAGAGATAGAGAATGTGAGAAAAAGCATAGAATATTTGGACGGCAAATAAGGGAAAGGAGAATTCTGTCCATATAAGCATATTCCATTCATATTTGTAGAGTCAAGTGGCACGATTTGGAGCAAAACTTTTACACATATATTTCTGGTGGTTGTATAATATTTCCGTGATATTGGCAGGCGTAGAAATTGAAGCGAAAAACGAGAACCATTAATTTTTAAGAGACTGTCATGGATACCACTACAAACATACAACTGAGATTTTTTTAAATGAATATCAAGTTTGTGTTGCTTATTTTTGTATATATCGAATATATATTGTGAAGGGTAAAAGCTTGAATACAAGTATCTGAGAACATGTACAGGCCCATCTACTTCATTCATTTGAAAGATGAAAACTGCCCTTAAAATAGTTTCTTGCCTGACATTTATTTGATGCAGATAGGAACAAAGCGTATATGCAAAACATGTAATAGCTGAAGGATTTTTGAAATATAGTTCCACTGAATATTTCTCCGTTGGAAAAAAAAACACGTTTAAATCGATATTTATTCGTAGGTA
>NC_043017.1:29694094-29711594 GCF_006345805.1 Octopus sinensis
TATGACTAAAAATTTTGCGTAAACAACATTAATAACGTAAATAGCAACGGTAACAGCAGCAGCAAGTGGAGGCGCAAAGTGTGAGTGCTTATTGAGCAAAAACACCTAATCTCAACGATGGTAGAGTAACGGGATTATTATATATATATATATATATATATATAAAACTTCAATACCCATACATATCTTGCATCTATTTTCTTTCCTTCAACTCACTCTCTATTTTGTACCACATCAAAACTAACTCTGACTTAACTATCCTCTCACACCGTCTCCGATGAAGGAATATCATTACTAAATATCATAGAAACAGATGTAAGACCTACTATCTATAAATGCTCTAATATCTACACAGCCTTGGTTTTTTTTATCGTATTACACAAAAATATCCTTAGATATATATATATATATATATATATATATATATATATATACGCCCATAAACCTATCTACACATACACTCATATCTAGACACATACAAACATAAAATATACATCCATGCCCACACAAACAGCAATCCAGCCAGCCATATTACTTACGTACGTACATACGTATATACATACATAAATACGTACATGCTTGCATATATACATACATAAATACAAACACAAAATATACATCCATGCCCATACAAACAGCCAGCCATACTACTTACGTACGTACATAACACACACACACATATATATATATATATATATATACATAAAAACGTACATATTTGCATATATACATACACAAATAAGTACATACTTGCATACATATATACGAACACACAGAGACATATGCAGTGAAATTTCTCATACATAGATGCAACACGATACAAGTACAGTACACTTGTATTTCACATATATCTACTGGACGGAAGCCACCAAGCCCACTGACTGTTGCCGCTGTCTATTTACAACTTAATTATAGCTAAATTAACGCAAACAATTGATACCATCTTCTGATAACATATTCTCGAACAGTGAAGATACTGACAGTTGAAAATATGAAAGAAATAAAGGAGGAATAAAAAGATAACTGATTCATATCTTGATTGAAATAATAATTCAATATATATTTTACTGATGGCTAACTAAATGGCAGAGAAGTTTAATTATAAGCTAAAATATGGATGAAATATAACAATAGAAATTCGAATCACTTGAAATACAACAAAGGAGAACTAAACGTGTAAAAGATTGAATCTTGAATAAAGAATTAATTCTAGTTAATTTTCTCTCAATGCTAAATTTATTACTTCGGTTACGTTTGTATAGAATTTTTTTTTCAAAGATTCATTGTTTAAAATGAAATATTTGAAACGATGTTGCAAACACTTAATCGCATCAATTCCGTTCCTGCTCGCAAGGAACTAAGTGTGCAGTTCAGTTATATCTTATTTGGATTGAGATTATTTGCCAGAATAACAGAATAGGCGTAGCAGTGACTGTGTGGTAAGTTGATTGCTTACCAACCACATGGTTCCGGGTTCAGTCCCACTGCCTGGCACCTTGGGCAAGTGTCTTCTACTATAGCCTTGGTCTGACCAAAGCCTTGTGAGTGGATTTGGTAGACGGAAACTGAAAGAAGCCCTCCGTATATATGTATGTATATGTATGTGTGTTTGTGTGTCTGTGTTTGTCCCATCCAACATCGCTTGACAACCGATGCTGGTGTGTTTACGTCCCCGTAACTTAGCAAAAGAGACCGATAGAATAAGTAATAAGAATAATTCCTGGAGTCGATTTCCTCGACTAAAAGTGGTGCTCCAGCATGACGACAGTCAAATGACTGAAACAAATCAACAAGTAAAAGAATACTCTCTTGTCTCCTTATATCTTATTTTAGATCTAACAGCGGAGTTTCTATAGAACCGTTCAACGTTCTAGAAATTGTAGGCACATCTCCCTCAAATGGTAAAAGAATATTTCTTTCTCAAACCAACGTTCAGAACGCCTTGAATTCACTAAATGAAATTGAAAAATAAATCTGAAAATAAGGCGTCGCTCAAACTTCAAGAAATGGTAAACATATCACCCTCAAGTCAGAGTCAGCATTCATCATTTCCAATGTTCCCAGTTTATTCCATAAATGGCCATGTCATCTTCATCATTATTATCACGCGGCGTGCTGACAGAATCGTTAGCGCGCCGTACGAAATACTTAGCGCTATTTCGCCCGTCGTTCTTAGTTCAATTTCTTAGTTCAAATTCCGCCGATGTCGATTTCACTATTCATTCTTTCGGCGTCAATGAAACAAGTACCAGTTGAACACTGCAAGTCTATGTAATCGACTCATTCCCTTCCCTAAAATTCTGCTCCTGTGGCAAAATTTAAAACTATTATTGTTATCATGATAATGATTATCATTATTATTATTATTATTACTACAAAATGCCTAGCAGGATTTCTTCCGAATGTTTACGTTCTGAATTCAAATGCCTCAGAGGTTAACAATGCTTTTCATATTTCCTTGGTCAAGAAAATATGTACCAGTCAAGTACTTCAGATGCTGTAAACGACATATCGCCTCATTCCTTCAAATTGCTGGCAGTATGCCAAAATTTGAAACCGTTATTATAATATTTCCATATTAAATTTCCATTTATTAGTCAATACTGCTTTCGGAATTATATTGACATAACTTCATATTCATGTGAGCGTGTAGTGTTGTACATCGTCTTTAGCAGTTAAAGAATATATCAGACGAAAGTAATATTAACTAGGTGAAAAAGAACTTAGTAACAACAAAGGTTTGAGGATTATGATTATTATCCCTTAAAATGTCTCTTTCACCTGAAATTAAGCTACGAAATGTTTTGACTGCCTACTTATAGTTATGAACGACTGGTACGTTACCTGTCAGCTTAGTGAGTTAAATCAACAAGCAAAATATAGATCTGAAGCTTGAACGCTTTTTAAATAGTAAGTAATTTGAAGAACATCGTGTACTTTAGAAATGAATCGGCATAGATAAGCTCTAAATATGCTTATCTCAGACAAGAAATGTTGTTCTGAAGAAAATTCATCAAGTAAGTACTCCCATCTACTTTTGCAAATAAGGAAATTCCAAATACTGTCAATTTGGATGACATTGCGTTTTCAAGTGAAAGTGTTTAACAAAACTAATTACTAATTTCGTTCAGAAAACATTCGGAAAAATCAGTTCATTGCTAAAAAAAAATAATAGAAAGGATATACCAAAAATTTCTGTATCATGTAATTGTTTTTAAATAGCACAAACTGAATAGTCGTAGAATTTGGATATATAACAAGTAGAATTAAAATGGCTCTCTCGAATTGTACATGATAATCTAAAAACAACGTCTTTTGCGAAAATTCACAGTACAACATCTTAAGAAGAATAGAAACATACAAACTTATGTACTTCTTGTTATATTACATCTAGAGAACGAAACTCAAGAGGTTATTAAACCAGAGATGACTGCTGTTTAAGTAAAAGCGACAGTGAATAGGAATGATGTAAAATATTTCGAAATGATTGAAACATGTTCAATGTAAAGCGCAATTATTGAGGTACTTTGATTATTTGTTTATGACAAAAATGTTCTATGTTCACTGAGGGTAGATATTGTTTCTAATACAAGCACTATATTTTATAATTATATATATGCGTGAGTAACGTGCTAATATCAATTCCAGTAAACAGGGGATTGAATTATTTCATTGTGGAAGGAATCCCCAGAGCTTGAGGAACTGGGTGCACGTACCATAAAAATTTGCAGTTTGGTAAAACAAAAAACAAAAGCCGAATTTGTAAAATCAAATCAAACGACCAACATTGAGTGTTGCATAATTGTGATGCACCTTCATGCTAGAAAATGCAAAATCCTTTTCAGAGAAAAGAAATGAATCCAGAAGCTTTGATGAAAGTCGGCAAAGGAGATTTAAAGAAAGTTCTGCAGCAGATAGATAATGGAATCAAATTACCTAGTTCATTGGCGCTTCTTTGTGAATATACCTATTAACGGAACAATATTCTTATAGAAAACCCTTTTTTATGGAACAAATGTTGTTGCTATGTAAAATGATGCCTACATAAGAAAGGTCAAAACAACATTATAAATATCTTTTCTAATACGTGCGTGCATTTCTTACGTTTTCTTTCCAAGAACTTGCAATATTCATATACGGTATTTATGCAGGATAATCGAACATAAAGATAATGGCAAAGAAACCAGTAACTTTTTAATTCTTCCATATAATAGTAACAAAGTAACATTCCATTTATTGCCTGCATGCTTGTAATAAAAAGCTATGGACTTTGTGTGAAAATACATTCAACGATCTTTTTACATTTATTTTTTCATGAATAGAAGTGACGTCTTACAGAGATGAAAAGATCGTAAATATTAATGTAAAGGAATACAAATAAAACCACCTTACTTCGCCTT
This sequence comes from Octopus sinensis, assembly GCF_006345805.1. NCBI lineage: Eukaryota > Metazoa > Mollusca > Cephalopoda > Octopoda > Octopodidae > Octopus > Octopus sinensis. The sequence continues at coordinate 29,698,495 of NC_043017.1, forward strand.
GCTAATAGCGAAAAAACTATTTATGGCATTCACCGATTAGTTTGTTTGGAATTTAGCTAATAACGAGTTGAATCACAGCAGTGTTTCAGCAAGGAATAATTTGTAGTACAATATGAACAGTATGACAAATAAGTAGGCCTTTAGAGCGTAGCATATTACACACACACAGACACACGTATACTTCATAAAATATATAGATGTATGTAGATATGTGTGTGTGTGTCGATGTATTTGTTATATTTCTAGAAAGTTGATTATTGCTACAATGTTTTATCTCACGAATTGTCGGAGTACGCGAGGACTTCAAAGGACAATATTCGGAACATCACAAACGACATACTCTCTGATATAATAAATATATATTTTGCCCTACTATGTAACAAGATTGAAGTAAATATTGTATCCAAATATATAAATTTTTTCTCCATAAGTTATTTTACATATTGTCTGAGCCAGAAGACATTTTGCATCTATCTCATTACTCGTTCGGTTTTATGTTCTGTTACCAACGTATCGTACACATTTTTCTTGTCATTGATCGATTTTTTGAGATCTGGACTGAGCAACTTGCAAGTCTAATATGTTGAGGCTACTCTTGGAATGAAGAATACTCTTGTAAGTGCCAGAAGTGTACTGATTTCCAACAGTCAACTGATCTAGGAATCATACTTGTACACGTCCGTATATGCAGCAGCTTCGACTTCCACCATGTCGACCTTTTGTGTTAGCATCTGCAATGCTATTTGAAACAAACAGATGTATTAGTATAACGCCCAGGAATAGAAAAAGTCTTTTCCGTTTCGAGCCTACGCTCTACTACAGAAAGGGTCACAGAAAACAAGGAGAGAAACAACGAGAGAAAAAAATGTGTATAGTGGCTAACGATCTATCATGGCGTATACATATATATATATATATATATATATATATATTTCCTTGTGTTTCTATGCTTATGAGAGTAATTAAGTATATGTATGCGTGTTTGAACGCATATCTTTTCCCCTTTTAAAATTTCATCCATTACACCTCGGAAATAATAGATTTCTCCCTGGTGGATTTTAGTTGGTCATATCGGAGGAAGCCTAGTCTCTTTACCGAACCACTGAGCGACGTCAATGCAATAAGAAATCGATGGACGGACACACACTACGAAACGTACGTACCATAAGAAATACACACCTATAGAGACGCGTACACACACACACACACAAATACACACATTTACGACTGGATTCTGTGCAGTTTTGTTAAATCAGATTCAATTATAAGCCACCGGTCTGCTCAAGACTCGTCCGCAGCATTAGACTAAGACAGCAGACAACGGGTCTGAAACCAGTCTCATATGGTTGGGAATCATGCATCCTAAACACACATTGCTCTATACGCTTATTTAAATTGTATATGACAGCACTGTGTCTCAATTTGGAAAGGATATGTAAGAAGAAAGCTCAAATTGAGTATTCATCTGGATTAGAACTCAGAAAAGGCATCTTAAAGGTGATGGTACACGTGTTGTGAGCGATATGATATTGAATTAAAAAGCAAAACAAGCGAAACTGAATAAAGCCTTCTTTACTCTAACCTCACGAGGATAACAAACTGTTTCTTCATACATAATTTTTTAGCATTAACGATTCTACTTTATTTGTATACACATAAATCACACACACACTCGCATATATATATATATGGTTGCATGCAATATGGTATAGATTAAGAAACAACGTATCTAGCAGTTGATGTTCGTTATATAGTCTATATATTTGTAGTTCATGGTTTAGAATCCCTTTGGTTCGTGCTATCATGTCGAGTATCGGAGATTGTAAAATTTCTCGATAATGTTCTTAGTTCGCGTTTTTTCCTTTGTATTATAATTTCAGGACCACAACGTACTTTATCGGATTAAATTCTTTGTTTTATAGGTTGTGTTTTGTAAGAATAAATTAATACTAATCGTTTAATTCGATGTTGTTTCTTGTACTAATAGGCAGCTGTTGGCCAAATGGGACGTACTACGCTAATATTGTTGTTCTGTTGATCACTGTCGATTCTCAAACAAGATATGTATTTTTAACGCTGTTGACACGGCTTGGTTGAATGGTAATATGTAGGTATCGAAATCATAGTGGTAGCTGTTTGGCAGCTGATGGTGGGAATGCATGTTTGTTGTGCTAGTAGAAAGTGTTCGTGTATTCAGGATTTTTAAAGTTTCCTTATATTGACATTGGAAGATGTTCTTTGTTGAACATATTTTAGACTTGGATAATGCTTATAAGTGGCTAGCTTGGGAGTTTTCTGAAGCATGTGAGTATATGCATCCGTGTGTATGTATGTATCTGTATATATGTATGTATGTATGAATGCATGTATGTATGTATGTATGTATGCTTATCTTTTATTTTTCACTTGTTTCAATCATTAGACTAAGGCCACGCTGGGGCATCGCCTTAAATAATTTTGATCTAACGCATCGATCCCGTGGTTTGTTGCTTTAAAGCCTGTTACTTATTCTATCGGTGTCTTCAGTCGAAATGATTCGTTACAGGGACGAAAACACACCAACACCGGTTGGCAAGCAGTGGCAGGGACAAATACAGACACAAGCACACACGCACAGATACACAAACAAACTCATATATACACACATACCATTATATATGTGTATATACAGGTATAGGCATGTATACGAATATATACATATAAATGTCTCTCTCTCTCTCTCTCTATATATATATATATATGCAGGCGTGGCAGTGTAGCAAGAAGTGTGTTTCCCAACCACATGGTTCTGGGTACAATGCCACTGCGTGGCACCTTGGGTAAGTGTCTTCTACTATAGCCTCGGGCCGACCATAGACTTGTGAGTGGATTTAGTAGATGGAAACTGAAAGAAGTCCGTCAGATATATATATATATATATATATATATATGTTTGTCCCCCGCACCCTCTTTTGACAACCAATGTCGGTGTTCTTACGCCCCCGTAAATGGGCTTACAAAGAATAAGTCCTAGGGCCGATTCGTTCGAATAAAATAGGTGCTCCAGAATGACCAAAACTAACTGACTGAAACCAGTAAACGTGTGTATATATATATATATATATATAAATTCCTTGTGTTTTCGTTTCAAGATCGCCTGAATATGCAAAAATTATGGTTGTACCAACTTTATAATAATCCAACGACTTCGTAACACCCTTAAAAAGGACACGCACGATTATCTCAGAAGAAATAAATATCATTTGGGTTAAGCATACTTGAAAAAATTCTTCCATCATTTAATTTAGGCTTGCTCCTCTTAAGAGAATCCTGTAGTCAAATTTATTAGCGTGCCGATATTATTCTGTCTTGCACCATATAGGGAGGACAAAATAAGGTCTATTTTAAGAATTTAATTTCGAAAATTCATTAGCACAGAACCGCGTTCTGCGGCTGTCGAACATATAAACAATTATTGCTGCAAGACGCTTAAGTTATAAAACACAGAGCCAATGACATAGAAAGAAGGAAAATAATTTTTTAATGTTAAAAAGAAAATAAAGATAAAATAAAAGAAACAATAGAAAAACCAAAATATTCTTGAATTAGTCACTTTCAATTGTATTTTTAATACTACAGAAATAAATGTTTGTTTTGATTAAATTGATTTTCTTGTTTAGTTGTTTATTGTTCGTGTTTTGAGGTTTGAATTATTTTAAAAATAAATAGATTATTATTAATGATATATTTTTATGGGGTTTTTTTTCTGTATTGTTTTGAAATTTTCCATTAACCTGGTTGATCGACTTAGGTGTTTTCTTTGCAAATACGAACTGGCTTGGTTTTAATAGACGTTTTCGGCACACACCGCACACACACACACACACACACACCTTCGTGTGTGAGTGCGTGTATCTGTGCTTGTGCAAATATATACATTTGCTATATATATATGCATACATATATACACATATGCATATATATGTATATATGTACACATACATTCATGCCTATATATATGTATATATATATATATATATATGCATATATATATGTACAGATATATATATATATATTAAATTAACCTATACATATGTATAATGTGTGTGCGTGTGTGTACGTGTATATATACGCATAGATATATACACAAATACATACACATATATATATATATATACGTACACACGCACCAACATAACGTATACATATGTATACGTTAATTTAATATACATATATATATATATAATATATATATATATATATATATATGTGTGTGTGTGTGTGTGTGTGTGTCTGCATGAATGTATAAGGATAAAGAGAGAGAATGACAGCGTGAGAGAAGGAATAAATTAACTTTTCGTCAATACCAAATATTTTTTGTCTGTTAGGACAATAATTTTACTCAATATCTCTAATTAGGGAAAACCTTGAAAATGTGTTTGACGAGACAGCAACAAATAAGTGAAACTAAAAACAAAAAAACTAATAGACAAGAATCTATTTATTTATAAAAGAGAACATTGATTCGTTATCCTTGGTTTATACTAGCTTACATGAATTGCTATATATTCCTCCTATATATGCATATATATATATATTATATATATATATATATATACGTACACACGCACCACCATAACGTATACATATGTATACGTTAATTTAATATACATATATATATATATTATATATATATATATATATATATATATATATATGTGTGTGTGTGTGTGTGTGTCTGCATGAATGTATAAGGATAAGAGAGAGAATGACAGCGTGAGAGAAGGAATAAATTTACTTTTCGTCAATACCAATATTTTTTGTCTGTTAGGACAATAATTTTACTCAATATCTCTAATTAGGGAAAACCTTGAAAATGTGTTTGACGAGACAGCAACAAATAAGTGAAAATAAAAACAAAAAAAACTAATAGACAAGAAATCTATTTATTTATAAAAGAGAACATTGATTCGTTATCCTTGGTTTATACTAGCTTACATGAATTGCTATATATTCCTCCTATATATGCATATATATATATGTATGATTGTATGTATGTATATATATAATATATGATTGTATGTATGTATGTATTTATATATATATATATATATATATGATTGTATATATATATATGTATGATTGTATGTATGTATGTATTATTTATATATATATAATATATATATATATTGTATGTATGTATGTATTTATATATATATATTATATATATGATTGTATGTATGTATGTATTTATATTATATATATATGATTGTATGTATGTATTATTTATATATATATGATTGTATGTATGTATGCATATATTATATATATATATATATATATCTATATATATATATATATATATATATGTATATATATATATAGACAGATGGGCATGTAGGTAGATGATATAATATATATATATATGTGTGTGTGTGTGTGTGTGTATATATATGTATATATATATGTATGAATTGCTTCGGTAGATATATGATATTGCATCGCGATTTTGATTGAAACACGAGTTCAATATTGCGTTGCTGCTAAGAACACCTGGATTCCCTGAAGAATCCAATGAAAGGGTATCTTCTCATGATTAACTAGGCATGTAGTGGAAGAGAGGAATTGTGGTATCGATGTTTTTTTCCATGTAATCTTATGACAAGCAGCTGGTTCGTAGTGTCGTCAGAATGTAACGTAATACGTAAGTTGACTTCTGACGCTCTTTGCTTTGAATTCCAATCTCGCGGACATCAACGTTGGCCTGTTAACATTCGACATCGATTCATAAAGTACCAGCCTATCTCGTTCTCTCTGTATATATATATATATATATATATATATATATATACCTCTGTATGTATCTATCTATCTAGCTAGCTAACTACCTATCTATCTAACTATCTATCTATCTAGCTAACTACCTATCTATCTATTTAACGACCTACCTACATATCTACCAACCTATCTATCTAACTACCATCTATCTATCTACCTATCTATCTATCTAACTACCTATCTATCTACCTACCTACCTACCTACCTACCTACCAACCTACCTACCTACCTGTCTGTGTCTGTCGATCTTTCTGTCCGTCTCTATCCGTGTGTTATTCATGAAAAATATCGCCATGCCCTCCACATATCCAATACTTTGATGACAATTCGTTGCTTCTCTAAGGGTTAAAGATGCAAAATAGATTTGGCGATGGGTGTTAGCATTTTCTTATTTTCTGCACTTAATCAATGAATATTATAAACAGATAACAATGCGCAACTGACATGCCTTCGTCATGCATTTCTGAATAAAAGCAGTAAAAAAAAATGCATTTAAGACGTTCGCCAAATGGAAGAGGGAATGTTTAACCGTTATAACCGGGATTTTAGTTAGTCGAACTTTCCCATGCTTGTTTGCGTTAGGTTTTTTCCTCTATGTTATCATGTTGTTTTTTTTTGTTGTGTGTGTTGCTATCCACCATATCGTTGGCAAGTTGAGTAGCAACAAAACAGCAATTAACTGAGAAGGATTCTGATCAAGATGCATTCCGAATTCGGACGACTAACATTTTTTTCAAGCATCCTCTATTTAGTGCCACACTATATTATCCAGAGTAAACTCTGCATGGTAAGAAGATAGGATGTTTTTCGAGAATGTTTCATGACTTTATCATATATCTTCTAAAATCTCCTTTCGTGTTTTCGAGAAAAAAATTGGCTGATATGAAGTGTTTACGTTCCTATGATTGTTAGCTTGGTTTCCCCCTTGCGAAAACCGATTATCAAATGCCAAATCACATTGATAGATACCATAGCCTCCTGAAGAAAAACAACTTTAGAAAATTTCCATTATTTCATGAGCACAAATCCGATTCGCTTCTACACGTATCGAAAGAAATAACAGGCGATATTGGCCCATTTCAGAATATATAAACTTCCCAATGCTTGTACATCATCATCATTATTATTATTATTGGGTGCGAGAGAAGTGCATGCAATCAAAGTGACATGCGAAACCCGGTATACCCTTGATTACCCGTCTGATAAGGGTAAACCAGGCACATGCATCACAACTATATATGTGCGACATGATGATCTCATATCACGATAAACAGCGCATGACCTTGTAGGTGGGGCCCAGTCAGAATTTTCTTCAGGTCGAGTAGCCCATCCCGCTCAAAAAAGTCCCTGGAGTCGTTGGGAGGCCGGAAAAAAGCTGCTTAGCAAAATTTCGTTCGTCTTTATACTATTAGTTCAAAAATCCTCTGAAGATAACGTTACCTCTTATACCTTTCGGGGGTCGATGATATAAGTACCAGTTACGCACTGGGGTTGATGTAATTGACTTGTAGCCTCCCCCCAAAAGTTCAGGCTTTGTATCTATGTATATATAGAATAGGATTATTATTATCATCATCATCATTATAATCATCATCATCATCATCATCATTATTACTATGAATAATAATAATAATAATAATAATAATGCGGCAAGCTGGCAGGAACGATAGCACGCCGGGCTAAATCTTTAAATTCTGATTTCAAATTCTGCCGAAGTCAGTTTTGGCTTTCATTCTTGCGGGGTCGATGATGTAAGTACTACATTAGGGGCTAATGTAATCGACTATCCCCTTTTCCCGAAACTGTACGTATTAAAAATTTTTTGCTATAACTGTACGTATTAAACATTTTTTGCTATAACTCTCTAAAAATGCTTTATAGTTATTTCCCTTACAAACCCGAGCAACGCCGGGTGTTACTGCAAGTATTAAATAAAACGTTAAGGCGGCGAGCAGGTGGGATCGTTTGAATGTCTGGCAAAATGCTTAACATTCATCTTTACGTTCTTAGTTCAAATTAGAAATGATCATTATTATCAATATCATCGTTATTATTATAATTGTCATCATTATTATTATTATGATTATTATTGTTATCTTCCTTAGATTGCTAATACATACAAGTGAATTTATTCCTTTATATCATACATGAGAACTTGACCTTCGTGGTTTATTCTTTTCATTGTTGTATACAATTCCAATCAATTCATAATTTCCATGAATATTTCTCAAGCAATTTGACGAAAATACCAGGTTAAGACAAATTATGATATACAGTTCGAGAGCGTGTGTGGTTTGTTAGTTCATGTGTACACACACACATACAAACACATGCACACTCTCAAACACACATATGTATGCATGTGTGTGTGTGTATATATATATATATATATATGTATATTTATATGTATATATATATTATGTATATTTATATGTATATATATATATATATATATATGTATATTATATATATATATATATTTATATGTATATATATATATGTATATTTATATTGTATATTATATATATATATATGTATATTATATATGTATATGTATATATATATATATATATATATATGTATATTTATATGTATATATATATATGTATATTATATGTGTATATATATATATGTATATTTATATGTGTATATATATATATATATATATATAGTATATTTATATATATATATATATGTATATTTATATATATATGTATATTTATATATATATGTATATTTATATATATATATGTATATATATATGTATACACGGTTGCGTGCCATAGTATCAAGTGTGCAGCTGTGTTCGGGGTTAAACTTTTTATTAAAGTTTCTTCATAACTCCTAATTAGTCTCTTTCCAACAATAAGATAACTAAACCCGAGAACATTTCAAGACCTTTGACCTTCGACCTTCTGGGTGTCGCCTTCTTAATCCGCTGACCAACCGTGTGGAAATCTTTCTGAAGTACTAGAAAAGTTTTAACTCAATAACTGAAGTTAACTTGTGGGTATATTAGTACGATAAGTATTGGAATTACAATTTCAATGAATGAGATAATATAGCGCTGAAAAGAAATAACGAAAATAATAATATGGCTTTGAGAGATGACGTGAATAATATTTATTACTTTAGCCTCTATCGTGTTGTTAAGTAGGTTCAGTAATAAAGAGTTTAATTAATTGTCATAAGAAGGATTTTAATATAAGTTCTTTGTATGAATGTTGATGTCTTAGTAAAGAATTTTACAACAGACGAAATGAATCACAGATTGACAATCACAATTTATGATATACGCTGTCTAAAGGAAAGAAACATTAAATTCAAGATACAAATTTATTTTAGCTTGGAAATTTCTAAATGCCTTCGACTGTCCCGTGAGTGCGTATAAGAGCGTTCGCATGACCACTCTTCGAATTATGCTTATACAAATTCTTGTCTGTGATTGTGTAATTTTAAATATATAGTTTCCTAAGACTCATTTAACTTACAGCATTACTTTACTAGTCTACAGTGGAGGCGCAATGGCCCAGTGGTTAGGGCAGCAGATCCCTGCTGTACTCTTTCACCACAACTTTCTCTCACTCTTACTTCCTGTTTCTGTTGTACCTGTATTTCAAAGGGCCGACCTTGTCACTCTCTGTGTCACGCTGAATATCCCCGAGAACTACGTTAAGGGTGCACGTGTCTGTGGAGTGCTCAGCCACTTACACGTTAATTTCACGAGCAGGCTGTTCCGTTGATTCGGATCAACCGGAACCCTCATCGTCGTAACCGACGGAGTGCTTCCACTAGACTACAGATTGCACTATCAGAATGTGAAAGTAATATTAAATAAAAGGTTAAGGCGGCGAGCAGGTGGGATCGTTTGAACGCCTGGCAAAATGCTAAACATTCATCTTTACGTTCTTAGTTCACATTCTGCCGAGGTCACCTTTGTCTTTCATGCTCTCAGGATCGATAAAATACCTATTTCTTTACTACCCACAAGGGGTTAAACACAGAGAGGACAAACAAGGACAGACAAACGGATTAAGTCGATTATATCGACCCCAGTGCGTAATTGGTACTTATTTAATCGACCCCGAAAGGATGAAAGGCAAAGTCAACCTCGGCGGAATTTGAACTCAGAACGTAGCGGCAGACGAAATACCGCTAAGCATTTCGCCCGGTGTGCTAACGTTTCTGCCAGCTCGCCGCCTTCAGGATCGATAAAATAACTACCACTTAATCACTGGAGTAGATGTAGTCGACTTATCTCATCCCCAAAATTACTAGAACTGTGCCAAAATTTGTAATCAATATTAGGTGAAAACAACGATTTGGTTTCCTTGAGCAAACATATAAACCAAGTTTTCACAGCTGCCATTATCAGTTACGTCTTGGTTAGCCTGAGTAAACCAGTGTCTAAAAGCATTGATACTACGACAAACATGTCCTTATTTTACAATTGCCAGATAAGGGGCATACATCAAACTATGTTCGCTTTATATTTAAAGCAGTAATAAATAAGTTGAAGAAAGATTCCTGCATTTTCTTGAATGATAGGTGACATTGTATGAGCAGTGTATTTAAATATATATATATATAACATAGAAATCATGTATGTACAAATAGGTAAAGTGTGTTTATATAATGGCCTACACGAAATCTAGACCAGTATATTGAAAAGTGTATTACATAAAGCGCATTGCATAAGAATACCCGCTAACCCGTTCGCTAAACACACACATACGAATATATCAAGAAATATTTGTATGTGAATATACAGAGTGAAGACGTGTGATTATATATCTCTCTATATATAAACGGCAGTTTGTCTGTGCGTGTTTCTGTGTGTCTGTTTTCTCGTACCCTCACCCTGACCATGGCTTTCAACCGATTCTGATGAAACTTGACACACACATAGCCCAATGTCATAATTCAAAACTAACGCAGCGAAAATTTTGAAAAGTTCCCCCAGTTCTGAAAAAAATCGATAAATTCGACATGGGGTCGAGAATCAGAAACACAAACCGCAAACTGTCTAGGGGACGCAACTCCACCTTTTTTCACTCTAAAAAAAATTTACCATTTTTTTGCTATTTTTTGGCTATAACTCTCTAAAAATGCTTTATAGTTATTTCCCTTACAAACCTGAGCAACGCCGGGCGATACTGCTAGTATATATATATATATATATATATATATATATATATGAGAGAGAGAGAGAGAGAGAGAGAGAGAGAGAGAGCGATATATAGATACATGCACACATAAATAGATAGGTAGATAGAGGAATTGATTGCTGGATAGATATACTTAGATAAATAATATTACGTCATTACGTTTTTAATATGTAATATGTTAGGATGAAACTTCAGAAGTCTAGTAGCGATTCACTTGTGTTATAAACTAACATGCGATTCAATAAGTAAAAAAACAAATAAGTGTATGAGAACTTTTCAGAAGCTCTCATATGTAGACATCTCACGATTTGGAATAGACTCACTTCTTATTTGAACAGAGTTTGCAATATTATTGATAAGTATTCTCCTTCAAGGCCCAAAGGGAGATATAAACCAATGCTTCGATTTAGATTATATAGATTTTATATAATATATGTAATCATTTGACCAATACTGAGGTCTACTTAAAACATGTCGAATATTATTCTAGGCCGGAAGCAAAGACAGAGTAAGTTTAGCTATGAATGGGTTTATAATCCACGTAACCGAACTGTAATCATTTCGCCATTTTCAATACATACATACATACATCATATATATATATATATAATATATATATATATATATATATATATGTGTGTGTGTGTAAGCAAGTGCCTGTTGATACATAAAAAACATATGCACATACGTACACATATATAATTTGTTTTCTTAATTTTGCTTTTTTAACTAAGTGAAATAGTTAACTAAAAATATCTACAGTATATATAAATTATAAAGTTATTGATATTCTCTCAGCGATAATATAATTACCATTTTAGCTCGTACTTGCCTCACAGCGTTTCCTGAATGAATTAGGCGAATTCAATTGCATACAGGATCCTTAATGCTTCACCTTTGTAGATTTCCTAATCTGATCAGACAAACCAATATCGTTATTCTGTTAGGCTATTTATTTTAAACTCGCTTCCAGAATCTTAATATCATTATGCTGCTCTCGACCGTTGCTTTATCCCTTCTTTACTGTGAACACATTCACGCTTTCTTACGCAGCGTCAATTATCTTGTATTCGGAACAGAATGGAGATCAAGAATAGCTGTAAGGAAACAGAACCTTAACATCGCTAATCAATCTATTGAAAATTCTCTTTGGATTTTCACCCAGCGTACTCGTTAGAAATGCACAAATACGAATGCTAAATTCAAATACACATACAGAAATGTACATATGCGCTCGTTACGTTCGCAGTCACAAGTCAGTTATAGAAATACTTGGCTCTGGCGTTTGTTTGTGGCTGATCAAACAGAGAAAAACCAAACGTACATGATTACACACAGGCGCAAGTAATCACAAACATAAAAAAAATATTGACATACACCCGCAGATACAGAATACATATATATATATATATATGTATATATGTATATATATATGTATATATGTATATATATATGTATATATGTATACATATATGTATATATGTATACATATATGTATGTATGTATACATATATATGTATGTATACATATATACATATATATGTATACATATATATGCATGCCTACACATACACATATATATGCATACTTACACATACATACACATATTTATGCATACATACACATATATACATATTCATACACACACACATATACATATATATATATACATATTCATACACACACATATACATATATATACATATTCATACACACACACACACATATAAATATATATATACATATTCATACACACACATATACATATATATATATACATATTCATACACACACATATACATATATATATACATATTCATACACACACATATACATATATATACATATTCATACACACACATATACATATATATATACATATTCATACACACACATATATATATATATATATATGCATACATATAGACGTACAAACACCTACACATTTATTTATATATATATAATATATATATATATATATATATATAATATATATATATATATGATGCACATTGATAAAAATGACCAATACCTGCCTATAAGCTTCCGCCTTTGAATAAATATACGTTGCTATTTGAAAACACGAAAAAATGCATACAAATATTAACTGTTTGT
>NC_043017.1:29719094-29724094 GCF_006345805.1 Octopus sinensis
AATGTCTGGCGACATAGGGCTTGAAACATATACATATATATAATAATCATATCATATATAAGCTATAAATATGTCTGTGTGTGTAGAGAGAGAGAAAGGGAGAGAGAGACAAGAAGAGAGACGGAAAGAATTCTAAATACCGGGTATGTGCAAAACACAAATGGTACAGTACAGGTCTGAATTCAGGAAGTGTAAATAAACAATATGAAGATTTCGTTTGTGAAAATATTGGAGTCAGAAATCACACATTGTTCAAATATACTAAAAAATTATATAGCTTTTCTGTATTTCATCTCCTAAATATACACCACATTTCGTTGTGTTTTCTTGTGTTGTATTAGTGGTATTATATCACACTATTTTATTAATTCTAGTTTCTTTTTGATAATTTCCGATATTGCTACCGAGCATGATATAAAATTTATAAATTTATTAGTTGTATAAGATAATTTTCAAACTGAGCCTATTGAAGAGTTAAAATTTCATATAATATAGATTCTTCAGCGATTTCAACGCAAATACATGCAAAGACACACGCAGATATATACACATTCACGCAGACACACACACATACACACACGTTCAAATGCATACACATGCACACAAAAACAGACTTAGATATATATATATATATATATATGGTAAGGCGTGAAATTAAAAAGTACTCGATTCATTTCATGGTGGAATATTAAAATTGAGTAAAAAATCTGATCTCCTTCTCAGCGTTGAATATTTTGCCACGCATATTTTTCTATATGAAAGACACACACACACACACATACATACACACATACACACATACATACATATATATGTATATATATATATATTATATATATATATAAGTGTGTATGTATGTATATATGAAAAAATTGCATGCATAATTTGTATGTATATACATATATGTATGCATTATATTTGTGTGAGTTTCTGCGTGTGTTGTGCAATTTGGCATTTAATCTGCTTGCTTAGCAAAATGAAAGGATGACGAAATAAAAGAAAAAAAATTAAATCAAAAAAAAAACGTGAGGAAGGAAATATCACAAGAGATAACGGTAATTGTTATTGATCAAAAATCACTAGAATGGTTGATAAAAGAAATCAATCCAGCACATATTTTATGTATATACCTAACTACCTACGTACGTACATACATATATGCATACTACATACACACACCCACAGATATATATATATATATGCATACATAATACATATATATATATATATATATATATACACGTGTGTATAAGTATATATATTTTATTGATTAAAGAATAACCGCGCATACAAACGTGCATATATACAGATACACATGGGCATAACGTCCTATAAGCTTATAGCTATATACATACAAACACACACACATGTGTATATATATATATATATATTATATATATATATATATACACATACGTATATATGTTCGTACATACATATTTATACATATATATATATATGCCTATACATATATATGTATATATATATGTATACATATATATGTATACATATATATGTATACATATATATGTATACATATATATGTATACATATATATGTATATATATATATGTATACATATATATGTATATATATATATGTATACATATATATGTATATATATATATGTATACATATATATGTATACTATATATGTATACATATATATACATATATACATATATATATATGTATACATATATATATATGTATACATATATATACATATATACATATATATATATGTATACATATATATATATGTATACATATATATATATGTATACATATATACATATATATATATGTATATATATATATATATGTATACATATATACAAGCACAAAGCTGGAACTACCACCACATAAGGCCACCTCCAACAGATGCAGGATGGCCACCACAGACACCAACACCAACACACACACCACAAAAATATTTCTACTGAATGTAGGAGGGCTGCTGCGCGGAAACTGTAAAAAGAAAATTTCATTCCTGAGAGACCTTGTGACATGCAATCAAGCTATATGCATGGCACTCACAGAAACGCATCTTGAACCCGATATAGGTGATGCAGAAATACACATGCCGCAATATGCAGTCATACGCACAGATAGAAAAGGGAGGAGCCATGGTGGAGTTGCAATGTACATCCGAGATGACCTCACGCCCCAGGTCCTGCTGTCATATTCAAACTCAGTATGGTGAAACTCAAATTGTACACATAAGACAACTGAATATCGTCATATGCACTACATATCGCCCACCAGACGCCCCAAAACACTCAGGCATGTTTGAAGACTGCCTAACAAAAATAGGAGAAGTCCTCACCAACTTGAACAGCACAACAGTGTATTCTTCATGGGTGACTTTAACCTCCCCAATGTGGAATGGCCTGGGGGGGCAGATGCTCCCAGGGATGACACACCATCAGCAGGCACAGGTGGAGTCCCTGCTCCATCTCACAAATACTCTTTCATGGAGCAAATAGTTCTGCAACCAACAAGGGCAGATAATATACTGGATCTCTGCTTCACAAACAATATGGATATTATCCATAATGTTAATGTGATGCCGACATGATCTCGGATCACAACATAATAGAGCTGTCTATGTATGGAACAAAAGCCCCCGCAGACACACAGCCTATACGAAGCACCCACCATCTCTCCAACTTAAACTTTCATAAAGCCAACTGGAAGTCGATTGAGAAAGAGATCCTCAAACAGGATTGGCCTGAATGTCTCTCCACACCGGACATAAACATGAAACACAAACACTTCATGTCCATAATACAGCCATATGTGACAATATGTCCCCATGTGCAGGGCCAGCACACACAAGAACAAAAACAGGATCCCTAGAGAAAGGAGGATTCTTATGAGACGACGGACAAGGATTGCAAACCGCCTGAGCAAGCACACCAAAAGTGGTGAGAAGTCTCGGCTCGAAAGAATGCTAATGGAAACTGAGAAAAGCTACATCAGTCCATGAATAGGAGAGAGCAGATAAAGAAGCTTGGGTATAGAAAATATAAAATCAAACCCTAAAGCTTTCTTAAGTTTGCCAAAGAGACAGCCACAGTGCACCAGAGAATAGGACCTCTCTTCCAAAAAGATGGCTCTCTCACAGGAAATCCCACAAGGATAAGTGAAATACTGAACGAACAGTTCCAAAGTGTGTTCACTACACCTCTAGGACACAGGCAAGTAAACAACCAGAAGAATTCTTTGCCACTTTACCAGCGGCCAAAGAGACAAAAATTGAGTACATCAACATCAAAGAAGATGATATCACACTAGCCATTGATGAGATTGACAGAAACTGAGCTGCTTGACCTGATGGATTCCCAGCGATCCTTCTCAAATCGTGCAAACGAGCCCTTGCAAAACCGCTACAGCTTCTTTTTCAGAGCTTTCTTGCAAGTGGTAAGCTCCCAGTCAATATGTAGGTAATATGCCCTATCCATAAGGGAGGTAGCAGAGCAGATGCTAAAAATTATAGGCCTATCTCTCTGACCTCACACATCAGCAAAGTCATGGAACGAATAGTCCATAAGAAACTAATCATGTTCCTTGAAGAAAATGACTTACTGTCTGACACCCAGCATGGATTTCGACCAGGTAGAGGCTGCCTAAAACAGCTCCTGCCAAACACTATGACTGGTGTTGAAACAGCTACTAAATGGCTCTCAAATGTGGATGTAAATATCTGACTTTGCAAAAGCCTTTGATAAAGTCGACCATGGTATGATCTGTCACAAACTGCGTGGTCTCGGCATAGGCGGGAAACTTGGAGAGTGGCTGCACAACTTCCTAAAAGACAGAAAACAGGCAGTTGTGAGCAATGGAGCCACCTCCAGGGAAACGCAAATATTAAGCGGTGTCCCACAGGGCACTGTCTTGGGGCCACTGATGTTCATAGTGGCCCTTTCAGACATGCCTTCAGTTGCTACGATGACCACCCTTGCTAGCTATGCAGATGACACAAAAGTCTCCCACGCAATACAAAACCCTGAAAATATTGCGCATCTGCAACATGAGCTGGACACAATATACAGGTGGGCTGAGGACAACAACATGCAGTTTAATGCAGGTAAGTTCCAGGCCCTGCGCTACTGGCACACAAAGGTAAATGACGTGAAGACTGGATACACTGGCCCAGGAAGAATTGCAATCCCTGAGTCAAAATCAGTGCGTGACCTGGGCATTGACATGAGCAATGATGCATCTTTCCAAAGCATATTGCTAATCTGGTGATAAAATGCAGACGGCTAGCTGGATGGATTCTCCGAACTTTCAGAACAAGAGAGAAGGAGACACTGATGGTCCTATGGAAACATTTGTCCTCAGCCGCTTGGACTACTGCTCCAACTTTGGTCACCACACAATATAAAACAAACAGCAGAACTCGAGCAACTCAGAAGCTACACAAAGAAAATCGTCTCAATGCAAAATGTCAGCTACTGGGAAAGACTGAAGGTATTAAACCTATTCTCCCTGGAGCGGAGGCGGGAGAGATATGCAGTGATATACATCTGGAAAATCCTGGAGGGTATTGTCCCAAACTTTGGCATTCAAAGTTACTCCACCGCAGAACGGGGCGCCGCTGCGTGGTGCCAAGGATTCCAACATCACCATCAAATACAGGTCCAGATACTGCAACAGCTTGGGTTTCAGAGGACCACAGCTCTTTAACATCCTCCCTAAATGCCTGAGAGACTTACATGGTGTGGATGTGGGTTCTTTAAAACTAAACTGGATTCTCTTCTTGTGGGAGTCCCAGATGAACCTACCTCACGACAGGAGACACGGATGCGGGCAGCAGCATCGAACTCCCTTGTTGATCAAGTGCCACGTATCAGAGGTGGATTCACAAACTAGTGTAGCTCATTCAGCGGTGGTGCCCCAGCATGGCCGGGCCTTCGGGCTAAAACATTTTTAAGGATTTAAGGATTTATACATATATATATGTATATATATATGTATACATAATATACATA
>NC_043017.1:29729094-29776594 GCF_006345805.1 Octopus sinensis
AGTTTAGTGGAGAAAATGAAGTCACATACATTTTGAAGGCACCTCGTACATATATATATATATATATGACATATGAAAATTCTTCTGATACATTTCAGATTTAGGAAACCTGTAAATTTCTATCGTATACATTTCCTGTAGCGTTAACCAAATCGACAATCGTACGTAGCGCTACCCAGCGTTACTAAAACTAAATGCACGCATTATATAATATTGTCATATAGAAACATTAGCTCTAATGGAATTAGTTTCCCTTTCAGTTTAAAAGATTTAACATACAATAAATGCGGTAAAATGTGTATACCTTTGTGTGCTTATGTAATCATCGATGTTTCCACTCGCATGCTTATATATATATATATATATATATATATATATATATATACACATTTAAATATATATATATATATATATATACAAAAATGTACACACACACACACATATATATATACACACAAAAATGTACACACACACACAAACGTATATATATATATATATATTATATATATATATATTATATATATATATATATATATATATACGTGTATGTTTGTTTGATTTTGTGTGTAATGCTATTGTGTCTTCAATGAAAAACCTGATTTCGTGCAATTTTACTCAAATTTGATATTGGCTAGTGTACGATTTTTATCAGAATTTATCACTGAAAATACAATTTAGCTTTTCTCTTCTTTATTTTTAGTTCTTTCTTCTAATCTTTTTTTTTTTATTTCCCCTATTTTTGAACACAAAGGACTGACAATTCCTAACGTTTATGTTAGTAACGATAATATAATAATTTCCTCACTGAAACCTAAAAACCATTATGATACGTATCATAATTACTTGTCGTCTAGCAGACTCTCATAGACATTACTTTCTGTAACTCTTATCTATTCTTCATTTGCATCAATTTTACAATGATTGTATTGTTGCAATATCTAGCTTTTTCGACATATCATTTTAATAAACATCAATATCTAGCTAGAAACAAGTTTCCACACCAGTAACTTCGTTCTAACAGAAGTATTTTATTTATTTATCTCTTTATATATTTGTTCTTAACTTTTTTTTTTTTCAGAAATAGTATTGGCTTTTGAGTATACCAAATATAATTATATGAACTACGAGATAGCACACATAGAGCATAGGATAGATTTTCTATTATGTTAGGACGGCCATGGTTGATTTAAGTCTGTTTAAATCTTTAGCTGCAGTTTTATGGGTATATTTTTATAAAATATAAAAAGAGCGAACACTTAAAGAGAATGTACATTTAATTAGATCAAGTTTCACTCTCATACTGATCCTGAACTGAGAACTTAGAAAAAATACTTATAGAACTATAACAAAGTCTTCGAAGCAAGAATTAACTTTGTCGCTCTGCAGACATTGGGAAATGTATAAAACTTATAAAAACCGGCAAATATATCTAGTAAAATCGTGGAGTAAATTTGATCATAAAATCTAAGGATTGTTAAAAAACAAATGTTAATTTTTTATTTACTAAGATTGTGTTCATTAACATCTTATAAGATGATATAGTTTTAACAGTCCCAACTTAGATTTTTAACTTAACAAAAAATTCCCTATAATTTAACCTTTCGCTTTAGATATGTATGAAATAAGGCGAATCAGCTACACAAGTTGTGCTAAACCTGGCTCAAGGAACTATGAGCTCCGTACAAGAATTTTTGGGGTCCAAGACAATAGTGATATATTAAGGGTCTATGAAAATATTTTTCCTTAGATGTATCTATAGAAACAAACAGTAAGAATTCTTTCTCCAACATTTTACGTGGTTCTACCAACACCAGTTAATGTGTGAAAAGAAAGATAGGAATTTTGAAATAAGCATGTACAAAATTACTTTTGGGGTTGCATCACAGTAAAACAGTAATCAAAGGGTTCCATTGATAAAGTATTGCTCAGAAACACTGTTTAGTTTCAAATCTAAAATTTACTGAAAGCAATATCAAAGACTTTTAGTCTTAAACACAACTAGCTACAAACAGCTAACATTTTAAACACGATTTGGACTTTGGGTAGAGGCACCAGAGTGCAAACCAATGTTAGATGTCTACGATGTAGATAAAAGCACCTCTTCCCCTTCTGTCAGTCATAGACGCCTTCATATAAGGCAGGTCGAAGGCGCTGCCCTTTCTCATATACCTCAATCAACTAAAAGGGAAACAGAAAAATTATACTGAAAAAGTTCTGTGAATATTTATGCCAGATTCCTTTTGGCCAATCGAGGTCAAAACTTCACAATGCATACAAATATTCACATATATATGTACTTGAAGTAAATTAATAGAAATGAACATAGAAAATGTTTTTGTGTTTGTGACTTTGTCTAAATATATGTATGTGTGAATGTATTTATGTATGTATATATGTATGTATGTATGTATATGTAAACATATATATCGATATAATGTCTTGTAGATCTTTGGCTAGGCTAAAAAGTCACATTCGATCACAACACCAGTAGGAGTTAAGCTGCGTGCAATGGCCATACTCGATAACGAGGGAGCAGCCATCATATATCTATATACAATACATACATATACATAGCATATATATCAATCTATGTATGTATCTATCTATATATATATTTATGCATTCATGTATGTATGCGTGCATATGTAAATGTATATAAATATAATATATATATATATATATATATACATATATATATATATATATATATATATACATATATATATATATATACACATATATATTTATATATATACACATATATATTTATATACTTTTACACATACGTACATACATGTATGCAGACATACATACATACATTCAGACAGACAGACAAAGACTTGCCCTTTTGATACAGACAATGAGAGATAAACTGAGAGAAAGATAACTGTGAAAGAAAAAATAACACGAGAAATAAATGTGATACTAATTCAAATAAAAGATCAAATAAATATTTAAGTTTCTGTCTGTCTGTCTCTCTTTCTTTCTTTCTTTCTTTATCTGCCTATGTCACAATCTGTCTGTGTGTGTCTGTCTGTCGCTCTCCCTAGTAAATATATAGTTAATATTTGATGAGTATATTTTTCTTGTTTTGTACTCATCGTTGTCTGTGTGTTATATTAGCAATAGTAATGAAGCAGATCTCAGCGTGTTTACATTTCGCTTGTTATTTGCGTTGTGTTCTTTCTTTGTTTTTATAATTTTGTCGCATCGAATCAGAAGATAAAAATGATTCTGTAATTCGAATTGAAGAAACATACATATAGGAAAGTATTCGAAAACCTAACTCTGTAAACACACACACACAATATATATATATACATAAATATCACATATAAAATATGTATATATAAAATATACATGTTATACATAATATTATATATATATATATACATAAATATTATATATAAAATATGTATATATAAACTATACATATTATACATAATATTATATATATATATACATAATATTATATATAAAATATGTATATATAAAATATTCATATTATACATAATATATATATATATAAAATATACACGTTATACATAATATTATATATATATATAGCTGTTATATACAACACACATAAATATTATATATATATATAATATATATATATATATATATATATATATATATATATATATGATATACATGTCACACATAATATATATAATATTTATGTGTGTGTTGTATATAACAGTTATTATATATGTGTGTGTGTTGTATATAACAGGTATTATATATGTATGTGTGTGTTGTATATAACAGGTATTATAAATATATATATATGTGTGTGTGTATGTATGTATGTATGTATGTATATATACGCGCGCGTGTGTATTAGTGTGTATACAAGAAGAGAAAAAGCAGAATGACTTTCTTGTTTTTGATCATTGCGTATAGGTTGAGCACCACTGTTGTATAATGAATCTAACGTCGCAGCGCGGAAAAGGAAAGAAAGAACAAACCCATCCAAAGAGACAAAAAAAAAAGAAGAACAAAACAAACAAAAGAGTAAGCGAAAACAAGTGAAAATCTAATAATATTACATACAAATGACCCTCCCGCCTCTTAGTATCAGAAAGTTATGTTTAGGAGATTAACAGATTTATGACAAACACTATTTAATGAATCAGACCAGTAAGTAAGGTTCAACTTGTTAAGGCGGTAAAACTTGTAGAGTGTTAACAAGATGCAAGACGGCAAAAGGCCAGAGGAAAAGTCTTTATATATAACACCTATTATTTGAACAGCATGTATTGAGAAAGAACATATGTTTGAAAGCATCTTAACGAAGTATATTATAAAATATATCTCGCAGCAATAAGAATAACCGTGTTTATCTTATTTCGTTTTATTTTACCATTTCTTACTGTTGTGAAATGGAATACTGCATAAAATATAGCTTTTTTCCTCAGCACGCTATGTGTGTATACATCTATATCCTACATTACGTGCGTGCTTTTAGTGTATGTATATATGTGCATAATGAATATAGATATGTAGTTTATAACTGCATATATATATATATATATATATACATATATATACATACACATTCACGTATATACGTTTAGTGTTTATTTTCTAAGATTCTCGATGAGAGCAGAAGGAGATACGTGGGTTGGAAAGTCGTTAAAGAGGTCACAGGATGTGTGACGAAACATTTCAGACAAAGCACACTAAAATAAATATAATAATAAAGCTGCCGTGAAGATGGAGCATACAGGGCGTCTGGTTACCTGGCAAATATATATATATATACACACATACGTATATATATATTGAATGAGTGAGTGAGTGATTTACGTGCCCACATGTATTATGAGAGGATACACGCAAGGGAACACACATATATGAAGGGACACCTAGGGACGCGCAATATTTTTATGATTTTTGAGAATACCGTCTAACTGAATATTACCCCCCCCCCCATGTTTCGATTGAATAAATCATAATTCAAACATCATGAACAACTGAAATTGTAGAGCTTTTGCCGTTAATTGTCTGTTAAAATTGCCCCAACATTTTTTTTTCCAAGAATTCTGTTGCAAAGACACCCGTTTCAAGAATAAACTCAGATTGCGTCTACTTTCGTGGGCAGCAACAGTAGCGTAATACGGTGACATTTTGCATATAAGACCATTACCCATGTAAGAAAATTTCTACTCAGGCTTGGTAGAAACATATTCCAGTTATAAATGTCTGGTCAATCTTGATAGAGTGTTCTTTGTAATTATCAAAATACAATTTTATGACCCGACACAAACATTTGTTATTTTATATCGTTATTTTATATCTCATATTTTGTAATATTCCTCTGCTTAATTTACACAAGGCCAGTAATTCTGAGAATTGGTGAAGATTACGTTGACCCCAGTATTAAATTGGTGCTTATTTTATCGATTAGAAAGTGTGGAAGGCAAATTCTACGTCGGTGGTACTTGAATTGAGTATGCTAGGACGGATGAAGTATCGCTAAGAATGTTATCCCTTGAACTACCGAGTCTGCAAACTTGTCACCTTGGTTATTTTGTAATATTAAACAGGTAATTTATTTTCGGTTATGCATAACGTTTTATCATTTATTAAACTGGTGAAGTTGTATACAAATCTACAGGGTGTCCACAAAGTCTGGATACATGGTGATTAACACATTCTTTAAGAAATTAGTATTTCTTATATTTAATTGTTTATGTTATGATTTTATTTACTCCATGTACCCAGACTTTGTGAACACCCTGTAGTACCATGGTTTACAAAAATATATCGTCACAGGTACAAATGATTCTGTTGATCTACAAGTAAAAATATCGTGAAGTGATATAATCTTTATAATAATTTTCGTATTCATAAAAATAAATAATAATGTCCTTTCTGAATTCGGAGATAATATTATTGGTAATAGTGTAGACATTCCTAATACTGACCATATTCATCTTCATGGCCACCACATATAGAATCTTGTTCAAATGGATCTTATGAACTGTAGGCGTATTCGTAAGAAACAATCTTTTAAAGGCTTCTACAAGCATAGTATTAGAAAATCGTAATATTACATCTAAATTAAAGAATACCGAAAACGCGTTTGCATGTTAACAATAAAGTATGCGAGATAAAATGAATTGGAAAGTTACCAAACACAAATACATCAACAGATGAGATAACTGGAGGTGATAATTAGAATGTAGAAGTGATATTCCACGTTACTAGGCAAATAAAATAACCCACATGAGATTATACTCTGGCAAATATAACTCACGATGATTAAATACAAGCAATGAACAAACATGACTGCAAACATTCGAATGATTGAAACGAAAACATTTGCTTGAAATAACTGATTATAATCTGTTACTTAATGCCGATTTGGCATTTGAAAAACGTGGTAATCTTAAAACCATGATGTTGGAAACAATCAGCAGAAAGTCTATAAGAATAAAAATGGGAACAAAATAACAATAGATGGTATATAACACTAATGGCGCATTAGAAGCATTTCGGAAGCTTATATTTGTAAGCGCATCTACGTAAAATAGAAACCGTAATTTGTCTGAGAATTAAATATCAGAAATGTTAATACAAAAATATCTCCTGAAATTATCTGATTCGTGGCTTGCTTTAAACAGCATCAGAAACTGAGTAAGTCGTAGATACATTCAAACGTTTGGACTATTTTTCGTTTGAAATACAACTCTACTAGGTAACAGTAAAATTCAGTAGCCTCTAAATCATTTTCATGAAGACTATCGGCTGTAGGATATAGATCCTTAAAAAGATTACTGATTATTATCGACCAAACCCTTCATGTATTTCTAATATAGATATCACTACTTATAAACTGCTCACGAAAATTACTGTTATGCAAGTATAAATTCTGGAAAAGGAAATTATAATTCCTGGAAGAGAGAATGGTTGTATTGATCAGTCACACAAGATGATATACCTGATTCTAGTTATCAGGTTAGTAAAGAAAATGAGAGTAAAAATAGAATATTGATATCGGGGGAAAAGTAACTATCAACTCAAATCAATTGAAGAGTATCAGCTCTTTCTATGCCATTAACATATTTGCAAAGACAATTTTACTCAACTATCGCTGGTGTAACATTTCAAATCCCGCGCGACAGGTGAAACCCCGCGAACTAGAAACAGTACTTTATATGTTTATTCCTTTTTTTTTATATATTTGCATATATTTATTTTATTACAAATGAGGAAGAACACCCCAGAGGAATCGACGTAAGCTTAAATAATAAACCGCGATAAGTGAACCGCGTGGAATTTACTGAAGTATGGAACAGTAGAGTATTGAACTGAAGTAAATTTCGTAATCTGAACTGAAAAATGCAAAATATATTCAATGAAAGAGAAAATCTGATTAACCCACGTTGACTAAGATAGAAAAGAATATATATAAAGAGTCGCTTATATCCCCAGAAACAAATATCATTTGAGGAATTTGTTTAGAACTCGAAGAGCAAATATCAGGACTTTAAACTGCAGGGAAATGGAATATGGGGATTAAACGTTGACGAAATATAGTAAATAAATGTAAAAGTACCTCATGTCTAATATTTTCATGAACTACCTTTTTCATGAACGTATAGGCGCAGGAGTGGCTGTGTGGTAAGTAGCTTGTTTACCAACCGTATGGTTCCGGGTTCTGTTCATCTGCGTGACACCTTGGGCAAGTGTCTTCTTCTATCGCTTCGGGCCGACCAAAGCCTTGTGAGTGGATTTAGTAGACAGAAACTGAAAGAAGCCCGTCGTATGTGTATATATATATATATATATATATATATATATATATGCGTGTATGTGTTTGTGTGTCTGTGTTTGTCCCCATAGCATTGCTTGACAACCGATGCTGGTGTGTTTATGTCCCCGTTACTTAGCGGTTCGGCAAATGAGACCGGTAGAATAAGTACTGGGCTTACAAAAGAATAAGTCCCGGGGTAAAAGAGTAAAGAGAGTAGCTCTACATATAAATAAAAATGCTGTTTTTTCTCTTGCCTAGAAGTGCATCTAGAGTTTCAATGGAAGAGCAGAAGCAATATTACAAGCGATAAAGAAAATGTTTATTAAAAGAGATATGTTGAAAATAATATACATATATTCTGCACATAAAATGTTTTTATATTTCAGAGCAATTACCTACACAATACTTCACACTGTGTCCAGATGTTGCAAACACACTCGGGCATTAAACACAGACGTGGCGATTACCGCCTATATAGTTTTCAACACCAAAGTTTTGTATATCCCAAAAAAAATAACGTTCACTGACAGAATGTGTAGCCCCATCTGTCTTCATAAATTATAGTGTGAAACGCACATGAACAGTTTATAATAAAAATCAGGTCGGACAAAATATTTTTGACATAAATTTCAATAATAAAAACTACAGTAGTATATACCGTATAATATATAGGCGCTGGCGTCGGCTAGTATTTCTAAGAAGCTTGATTTGGTGCCAAGGCATTAGGGGTTCGGTCCCACAGCTAGGCAACTTGGATAAGTTTCTTCTACTGTAGGCTTAGGCCGACCAATGCGTTGAGTAAATTCAACACATAAAAAAGGAAAATACGCGGAGCCTGTCATATATCAGAGTGTATGTTTGTGTGTTTCTTGTGTGTGCCTCGGTAAGCTTATGTATGTATATATACATATAAATAATAAATGCACCCTTTTAAAGCCAGGCTCATGGGCCCAGTTTCCCGGTTTCAATGGCTTATGTGTTCCCCAGCTGGACGGGACGCCATTCCATCGCAGCGTTACTCATTTTTGCCAGCTGAGTGGACAGGAGCAACGTGAAATAAAATTATTTGCTCAAGAACACAACGCGTCGTCCGGTCCAGGTATTGAAACCACAATCTTACGATCAGGATGTTGACACCCTAACCATTAAGCCACGCGCCTCTACACATATATACCTATACATATATATTTTGTTTTCTTGTGAATCTATTAGCCCCCGCCCACCTTACCTTTTCACGACAGTGGTTTGTTTCTTTATTGATTTAGAAGTGCGGCACAGGAAATCGATTGATTTATACCAGACTTAAGAGAAGTAAATACTGGGATCTATTCACTCCAGTAAAGAAAGATTGAACGCAGTGTCCCAGTATGGTTACAATCCGGTGAGCAAAAACATTACAAAATAAAAGATTACCAAAAAAAAACCATGCCGAAAATGTATCAAAAAATAAGCATCAGTTTTGAACACGGAACACTTCTATTCATGTCTTCCATTGAACATTTTTATCAAACTTCTAAATATTCCTAAAGCAAAAATATTTCTTTAACATTTCTAAGCATATTCTTCAACATGTAACTCATTCTTGATTCATGAAAGGAATTTCTCAAAGCATGAACAGGAAACATGATAATAATTATTGGATAATATGCAAAGAAACAATCGCTGGATGATTACGTGCATATGAACAACATACATTTGTAATCAAGTATTCTTTGATGTGTTAATCCTAATGGATACATTCAGCTTGCATATTTTTAGTTTACCTCACCGCTGATGCTTCCCTTATGTGTTCTGCCATCTTGTATACATTCACATACATACGTTTATATATGTGAAATGTATGTAGGTGCGTAATGTGTATGGATGTATGTATAAATTCATATTTGTAAACAGACACATACACACATATATATATTTATATTCATAAAGTATGTAGCTGTATATGTATGTATAGGTATATATATATATATATATATATATATATACATATATATATATATATATATGTATACATATATATATATATATACATATATATATGTGCGTGTGTGTGTGTGTATATATATATGTATGAATTATATAT
This sequence comes from Octopus sinensis, assembly GCF_006345805.1. Lineage (NCBI taxonomy): Eukaryota > Metazoa > Mollusca > Cephalopoda > Octopoda > Octopodidae > Octopus > Octopus sinensis. The sequence continues at coordinate 29,738,943 of NC_043017.1, forward strand.
ATATATATATATTTATCTTTCTCGCTATATATTTATACACACACACATATATATATACATATATATATATATATATATTTATATTTCTCACTATATATGTATAAACACACACACACACACACACATATATATATATTTATACCTCCATTCATAATTTATATATGTATGTATATGATGTCTATGCAAATACAATACATAAGAGCAGAACAAAATTGAATCTTGAAAACCCATCATTATTTAGCGTTTACCTCTTTTCGTTTTACATTTTTTCCCCCATTTTTTTTTAATGATCAATCTGAAAGAAACAGATATAGCACTATTTTCAGTGACTTGGTAATATTAACTCTATGTTATATTCACTTATTAAAGAAAATAACCGATGTATCTTCTCAAAATGCAAGCTTCCATTGTTCACATCATTTGACAAATAAAAAATTGCAGCTTCTCTACTCTGTGGGTATCGGAAAAGAAATACGTAGTTACGTTTGAATAGTTTCAGAAAAGAACTTTTCTACCTCGTCCAACCCATCACAGCATTCTTCATATAACTATTGAAGACGAACTTCAAGGGAGATTGCAATTCGTTGCCTTTAAATTTACTGAAACCTGAGAGTGAGAATGGTAAATATGGTGCTTTTAAATCTCACACTAAAATGCGCTGAGGCGGTTTAACGATTCTTCAACCTCGACTCAACAAAGTGATGGGCTGCATTTCTTTCGGCTTTAAGCTCCTCCGAGTACAAATTTTGCCCCGGTCGATTTTGCATTTCATCATTCCGTAGTTGCTTATAAAAACGTTAGCACGCTGGGTGAAATGCGTAGCCGTATTTCGTCTGCCGTTATGTTCTGAGTTCTAATTCCACCGAGGTCGACTTTGCCTTTCATCCTTTCGGGGTCGATAAATTAAGTACCAGTTACGAACTGGGGTCGATGTAATCGACTTAATCCGTTTGTCTGTCCTTGTTTGTCCCCTCTGTGTTCAGCCCCTTGTGGGTAATAAAAATATATATAAATTGTAGTTGAGGACCGCAGGTCGATGTAATAACTGAATCAACACTATCAAGGTTCCATGTTTTGTTCAAATAATAATAATAATAATGATAATAATAATAATAATAATTATTATTATTATTACTATTATTATTACTTTTTACTCTTTTACTTGTTTCAGTCATTTGACAGTCACCATGCTGGAGCACCGCATTTAGTCGAGCAAATGGACCCCAGGACTTATTCTTTGTAAGCCTAGTACTTATTCTATCGATCTCTTTTGCCGAACTGCTAAGTTACGGGGACGTCAACACACCAGCATAGGCTGTCAAGCGATGTTGGGAGACAAACACAGACACACAAACATATACACACACATACACATATATACGACGTGTGACCCTCCTAAAGGTTGCCATTATCAAAGCACGAGCGGGCAGAATAGTTATCACGCTGGACAAAATGCTTACAGATAATTCGCCCGTTGCGAAATAAATTAAGTACCACCCGGGTGAAGGGTCGATGTAATCGACTACACCCTCCCCACTAAAAAAACTTCAGGCATAGAAAGGATTATTATTATTATTATTATAAGATGGTGAGCTGGCAGAGTGTTAAGCACGCCGGGCAAAATGCTTAGCGGCATTTCGTTATTCTTTGCTTTCTGAGTTTAAATTCCGCCGAGGTCGACTTTGCTTTTCATCCTTTCGGCTTCGATAAATTAAGTACCAGGGATACATGTGGGTCGATGTAATCGACTTGTCTCTCTTGCCGAAATTTCAGGTCTTGTACCTCTAGCAGAAATGATTTTGTGGGCTTGGCATAATCCTGAAACATCAGAAGCACCATTGATATTCTTATACAATCGTGTCATAGAAGCAGTAAGGATACAGACTAAACGTATGGCAGTGTTCATAAGACCATTCTGAAATACTTGGTTCAAATGCAGCCTAGATTTATTGCTCAGGGGTAGTTCAAATATGTTACACAGCGCCGACTTCATGAAGCACATTTTGCTCGGATTAAGCTAATCTTAATGATAAAAATGTCTTTCGTATTAAATTCCCATATTAAGTTTAAACACGAAGTAGAAAATTAATTCTGCCTGTGTATACAGCTTAATACGTCAATACATAAAGACGAAATAACCAAGGAAATGAAAAGACTTAGTAAGGTTCCAGTTTTAAGTGATCACTTCGTTTCCTGATGATGGTTTGGCTATTATATAGACACCTGAATGTGTCGTATGTATTATTCAAATTCAGCCAAGTTTTTGACGGAAGCTGAATTAAATCACTTCCCTCCTGGGCCTGTATGTATGTATTTATGTATGTAAGTGTGTGTATGTATATGTATGTATGTGTGAGGATTATGCGTGTGTGAATGTATGTATCTATGTGTATGTAGGCATGTGTGTTATATATGGATGCATGATGTATGTATGCGTGTGCATTTAGATATATTTGTAGAGACGTACATTCATATATATATGTATATATGTATGTATATATATATATATATATATATGCATATATATATATGTCTATGTATATATATATATGTGTGTGTAAATACACCTGCACACACAACAATTAAGAGAAAATGAAAGAAATAGAAAGAGGATGAGGGATGGATAGATAGAGAAAGTGAAAAGAAAAGATAGAGATAGATAGATAGATAGACAGACAAATAGAGAGAGAATATTAGGTAAATGCTTATACCATTTCACTACGTACATAAACGAGATGACTGCGTACACATGCGAATGCAAGACAAAAAGAAAGATAACATTTTATTCGCATAGTAAAGTGTAAAGGAAATTGCTAGATTAGAAATAAATTGTCGTTTCCCGTAGCCATATGTGCACTGGATTCACTTCGATGAAATTTGAAAGATAACCAAGACACCAACGATTATTTAATAAAGTTTTGTACGGTGCTGAAGTAATTTCACACACATTTCCCGTTAAATGTGTGTCATTCATTTTGATCGATAAAAACTTGTCATACTTATCGTGGTGCCAGCCTTAATTTGTATCAAACCACTGAAAATATTAGATTTATGGAATATTATATATATATATATATATATATATACATACACACACATACATACATATACGTACACACAGATATATAAATATATATATATATTTATTTATTGTGACCGTGTATGTACCGTTGGCGATTTTGTTTCCTTCGTCTTCCCTCCTTTGGATCTTTCCTATTCCTATGTTTCTGACGCAGATCTCCGTCCGAAACGTTAACGCCCCCCCTTCTTTCCTGAGCGTCCAGTAATGCTATACTTGTTCCACGTCCTCCCGTTGTTGTGTTTTCTCTTTGTGTTCTCATGTTGAGATTAACTATCTATATATATATATATATATATATATATATATATATATATATATACACACACACACGTCTCACTCGTTAAGAAATTTTCTTGTAATATCGATGTGACTGGTGGTTCTTTTTTTCTCTTTCAGCCACTGTGAGGTATTTTTGTATTTTGAGTGAAATGTTGGCAGACGCAGGCTATTCAGACGCAGGCTTTCTGGCATTCACTTGCATTTTCTCTTAAGAGACACAGAACAGCAATGCTGTAGCAAGCGATATCAAAGCGGCTGAGAAATTACATACATCTATCTATCTATCTATCTATCTATCTGTGTATCCATATATCTATCTACATACATACATTTTTGCACATACATACATGCACACATACAAACAAAAATACCCTCTTGTTGATGTTGAATTTCCAATGAAGGAACCTTGGATCCAGGTTAGAAACCCTTTCTTTATTGTCAAGAAATCTCGAAATGAACTAAATAATGACATATATATATATATGTGTGTGAGTGTCCGATGATGTCTTAGCTGACCGGAACTTCGAAGTCAAAGTCACCAACATTTTTGTTTATTTATAATAAATTTGTACTCTACAAGAGTATAGAAAAACCTGCTAGATTAATGTAAAATTGTTTTTTTTATTATAACTGAACCTACAATCAAGCATTAAGATATAATATATAAGTGAGTGTTCGTATGAGTGTGTTTGCATAAATGAATGCAAGAGCGAAAGTCAAACGCATTTGATAGGAACTACATTTATGCGTAACAACTGTCTGACTCAACCGCCATATCACTTAAAGTGCACTCGTACGATACGTCTAGCTCAGCAGGTATAACATATGATAAAAAGATAGAGCTGAGTCAAACTGATTTTAACTATGTTTACCTATGCATACATAAATGTATGCTTACGAACATACATACATTCATACACATGAGTGTGTATGCATATATATATATATATATATATAATATATATATATATATATATATATATAATGGGCTTTTGTATGTTCCTGTCTACCAAACCTACTTTCTTGATCCCCACCCAATCCTGTTCATATAAAATTCTAATACTTCTGGTATATTTTCATATAACAGCGACATCAGATACTAAAATGATTGTTCCGTTTCCCTCTTCTTCAAATTGTACATAAAAAATATTTTTATATATATTTAGTATATAAAATATCTCGTTACTGCTACTATTCTTTATTACTAATGCTACAATTACTACTTTGTAACAAAAGCAAGAACACTACTATTACTACTACTATTACTAATGATAATAATAATAACAATAATAATAACAACAATACTGGTTTCAAATTTTGGCACAAGGACAGCAACTCGGGAAAAGGGGATCAGTCGATTACATCAACACCTGGCGGAATTTACTACTACTAATAATAATCCTTATTGCATAGGGTCTGAAATTGTTGGGGATGTGGGGCGAGTTGATTACATCGACCCCAGTGCCCGACTGATACTTTTTTTCATAGAGTCCGAAAAGTTGGAACGCAAAGCGAACCCCGGCGGAATTTGAACTTAGAAGATGAAGACGAAATGTTATTAATCATATTTCCAGGCGTGCTAACGATTCTGCCAACTGGCCACCTTAATAAGAACAACAACAATATTGAGCCACAAGACCTTAAACTATGGAAGGGGACTTAGTCGATCACATAGATTGCAGTGTTTCATTGTTAATTAATTTATCAACCCCGAATGGATGAAATACAAAGTCGACCTCCGCGGGATTTGAACTCAGAACTTAAGGACTGGCGAATTTCCCGGCGTGATAACGATTTTGCCAGCTCACCGTCTCAACAACAACAATAGTAGTAATTGTAGCAGTAATAATAATAATAATAATAAAATGCCCTGATGCAGTACCAGGCAGTGGCTCTCGTTTCTGATCTTAACTGATTGGGAGTGTTATCATGTACCTTGTTTTGTCTTGCTATAAAAGAGGGGTTACAGCAAATATTCTGCTCAATACCACAGATTTGCTTGTCAGTTGATTGACCTTAACCGATTGAACATATACTTTAGTGGCTGACGATATGTGCATCTCTGATCACAAGTAGAAGTAGTGGGGGAGCATCATAGCCATGTGTTGAGAGGGTTTCTTAGGGGTTTCAATAATTCACCTGAGACTTTTTGAGCGGGATGGATTACTCGACCAGAAGAAAATTCTAACTGGGCCCAACAACCAAGGTCATGCGCTATTTACCTTTATATGAGATCACCGTGTCGCGCACATATGGTTGTGATGCACGTGCCTAGTGTACCCTTATCATATGGGTAGTCATGATGGGTGGGTATACTGGTTTTCGTGTATTTTACCCCAGTGTCACCTTGATGGCATGCACTGCTCCCTCACTCAATAATAATAATAATAATATAAAAAGATCAGACAAAAAGGATGTGTTTATTAATTGACATGAGTATTCCTTGTGATCACAGTATAGCGGCGAAAGAACTTGACAAGATTAGTAAACATAAAGACCTGCTAATAGAAATTGAAAAAATGTGGCATCTCAAGGCGACTATAGTACCAGTGATTGTAGGATCTCTAGGAATGATAAAAAAAGGTACTGAAAACTATTTGAAAATGATTCCAGGCTTACCATCGCTACAGGAAATGCAAAAAATCGTATTAACTGGAACGGCTCATGTACTGATGAATAGCACTATCGCTGTGAAAATAACATCCATCCATGAATTTATTTATTCATTAATTTTTAAATACATATTTTATCTGTGAATTTGCGCGTGTAATCTGGGAATGCATACAATGCCCTTCTCTGCCCTAGGTGTATGGAAAACACTCGGCGAGAAACGGAAGAAAATTTGAAGAAAGAAGAAAAAAAAAAAAAATAATAATAATGGTAACAAGAACAATAATGAAAATAATTAACGTAAAGTTTTCAGAAACTGTAACATTGGTGATATTCCTGAATCATGGGATTTTGTAAATATAAGAACCGAGTTAATTATTCGACTGTTTTCGCATCAGAACTAACCACATTTTGGTTAAATATAATGATTAAAAGAAAATGTTTAATACTATTGTCTGCCAAGACAGCAAGTGAGACTGCACTAGAGGCGTCAGCATTATTTCTTAACATCATTATTGCTTCTTAAGAGCAGCCTTTAGGTACCTCAATACTGAACGAGGAGATTCAAGGAGATCATTCCAGTGTTTAGATAGATAGTCTAAAGTTTAATATTATATAATTGTATCAGTTATATTTTTGTTTGTGAAAGCAAAACATACGCATCACTTGTAACCGCAGAGGAATCTTTCACTTATAAACAAATGTAGCAATATTAATTCCACAAAATAGAGAGTGTGTTAATTAGTAAAATAAAACAAATTATAGAACGAAATAGCCGGACTAAAATTAGCTCCCATGGTAGGTTTGCAATACATCTAGATTGTAGGGCATTTTCAAAGTTTCCAAATGTTTTTTTCACATTGGGTGGTATTGAACTCAATGTTCCGATGACAATAAGGATAACATTTATGTTTAACTCCCGTGGATGCCACATCTTAGAGATCTCAATTCTCAGCTCTCCATATTTATCAACTTTGTTTCTTTCATGATATGCTGAACTGGCACTGCTAAATCAATTATTGGGCACTTTGTGTGTCCCTCCTAAAGGTTGCTATTCTCAAGGCACGAGCTGGCAGAATAGTTATCACGCTGGACAAAATGCTTAGAGGTATTTCGCCCGTTGCGAAATAAATTAAGTACCAGTTGAGTACTGCAACATAGGAAAAAAGACCTGCATAGTCGTTTGTTGGTTTATTTTCGTATAGGCGCAGGAGTGACTGTGTGGTAAGTAGCTTGTTTACCAGCCACATGGTTCCGGGTTCGGCCCCACTGCGTGGCACCTTGGGCTAGTATCTTCTACTATAGCCTCGGGCCGACCAAAGCCTTGTGAGTGGATTTGGTATATGGAAACTGAAAGAAGCCCGTCGAATATATGTATATGCGTGTGTGTGTGTTTGTCCCCCTAACATTGCTTGACAACCGATGCTGGTGTGTTTATGTCCCCGTTACTTAGCGGTTCGGCAAAAGAGAACGATAGAATAAGTACTGAGCTTACAAAAGAATAAGTCCCGGGGTCGAGTTGCTCGATTAAAAGGCGGTGCTCCAGCATGGCCGCAGTCAAATGACTGAAACAAGTAAATGTGTAAGAGTATATAAATGTGAAATTGCCGAAAGTTGTATGTTTGCGTGTCTTATTAACCAAAACAAGTAAAACAATGAAAAACTATGCCATTTTAATCCTAAGAAAGGCCGGGTATCTCTCTATGTCTACTAAATATTAGTGAAAAGGGCGGACTTTGTTTTGCAAGCAGTTGTACAGGCAAACGTGATAGTTAATGTAGTCGGGTTGAGCTGAAAATTTGCACACCTATGTAACAAGTGCTGGCGAGTTTACATGGCAACTTTGAGTTTGCCCAATTGAAGGGTGCGGCAAAATTCCTCATCTTTTAAAGTGTGGTCCGCGTAGATCCGAATGAAATCGTGTTATAATACTGAAACAAATAAAACAATGATAAACTAATTTAATACCGAGCATGTTAGTATATAAATGCGACGCTTATTTCTATTTCTTAGTGATTTTAACTTCCGGTGTTGTCGCATTCTATCCCACTATCTTTACATTTCTAACCGAGATATCCTTCAAGTTTTACTGATGAGAGAATAATAATGCTCTAAATTGAAATTATAGAAGTCAATACACAGATGTATATAGGTTTATTCTCTGTTAAAATGGTGTAATTGACGCGGAAACAAATTCAAAATAAGAAAGTTTCCTAAGTAAATAATGGATTTTACAGAGATGAATGGTGAGGTGCATTCAAACACATTCGATATTCGATACATCTAAAGATGTCGCTAAAAAACGATAGGTAAAAATTAACATCCCTTATCCCATCAATATTGTAAATTTATAGGATATTATTTTCAACTTCAACGCAGTAAAATACACACCTTACAGAGAATTTCCTAAACAAGTTTTCTGGATCAAAACAGACTCTTGCCATTCACTCATAGTTTTGAGAAACCTGGTTACTATAATAAAGCCAACGGCCATCTAGTTATAAAGAAATATCTTTCATAATGCATTATAAGCTAGTAAAGTTGAAGATAAGCTCGTTTCGGTCATTCAGTTCAAAGGAGATAACGTCTAACTTAATCTGCTTCTCTCCGATACATTATATATTAAGTTAAATATTGCTTACGCTTGGTCGCTTCCTATTTGACAACTGATACTCACTTTTCTTTAACTGAGATATAGCTCCACTGCTAATATAAAAAGACATTTAACACACTGTAAATTGAAATTAAATATGATTCTATATAGGGAGAGTTTACGAAAAACGCAAAAGACGAAGACAGGTGGTGTACAAAACAAACAGATGTATTAATATAAAGCTCAGGAATAGAAAAAATGTCTTTTACGTTTCGAGCCTACACTCTTCTACAGAAAGGGACATGGACTTTGTATCTACACTTTACGGATTCTGTTTTGGACATTTACCCTCCGGCTACACTTCTCCTACCTACGGATAACTGTGGACTCTACTCTTGACTATGTATACTCTGTTTCTGTTATATAATGCTTCAATGAACTAATATGGAAGAACATGCACACTACTACGAAAAATTCTAAATATTTCGCTAGAAAACTGAAAAAAATATTACAACAAAGAGGATTTTCGATGGGTAACAAACGAGGAACAAGCAACACACGTTCCATCTTACCAAGAGTAATAGTGTTGAGTCGAATAGGTGACTGTTTAAATGACTGCGATCTTTCCACTATCTAGTTTCATATATGGAAGCACTCCGTCGGTTACGACGACGAGGGTTCCGGTTGATCCGAATCAACGGAACGGCCTGCTCGTGAAATTAACGTGTAAGTGGCTGAGCACTCCACAGACACGTGTACCCTTAACGTAGTTCTCGGGGATATTCAGCGTGACACAGAGAGTGACAAGGCCGGCCCATTGAAATACAGGTACAACAGAAACAGGAAGTAAGAGTGAGAGAAAGTTGTGGTGAAAGAGTACAGCAGGGATCACCACCATCCCCTGCCGGAGCCTCGTGGAGCTTTAGGTGTTTTCGCTCAATAGATACTCACAACGCCCGGTCTGGGAATCGAAACCGCGATCCTATGACCGCGAGTCCACTGCTCTAACCACTGGGCCATTGCGCCTCAAGTTTCATATATAGAGAAAATGTATTTGAACTCGTATGTGCATACATATGTGTGTGTCTACAGGTGCAAGTAAGTATGTTTGTGTGTTTGGAAGGATGTATATATACATGTGTGTGTGTATGAATGTATGTATATATACGCAATTTCGTATAATTACAGTCAACGAAGGAATGTGTATTGAGAAGTATGCTTGGATCATAATAAGAAAATTACGTTTATTTTCTGTCATTAATTATTCTAATTACGTTTATTTTCTATAACGACCGAAGCTCGATAGTATTAAAATGTAAATACGAAATTTTAAAGATAATTACATAAAATGACTCGGAGTTATATGCCGTTTTATATTTCAGTTATTATCAATAAATATTCTTAGATATTTATGAAATCCGTGATAAACTTTAATTAAAATTAATAATAATTACGAGGCCACAATTTATGAAGGTAGGAAATAAGAATATCTTACCTTCACATCACTATATTTATTTGGAATTCATTTTCAACGGTTTATAGAAATCTCCTCTAACTCACTACATATAATGTCACACCAATAAAGTATCTTCTATCACATTACTTGACCTGCTAAAATAGGAGGCACATTTCTCCCAAATCACAGCTTGTTATTTGAACAGAAGGCGTAATAGATTATATAGCCACGAGTATCCTGTCTCAAAATCAGGCTGGAATCACTCCGAACATATTTCAAGCTAGTATATGATAAAAGCTAGAATTTTGCAACATTTCTACAGGCATACATGTATATATATTCATTTCAAATTGTGACAGAAAGCCAGCAATTTCATCAACCCCAGTGTTGTACTTATTTTATTGACCCCGAAAAGATGAAAGGCAAAGTCGACTTCGCCGAACATTTTGCTCGGCGTGCAAACGACTCTGGCAGCGCGTCGCCTTATCACACATATATATGGGTTTCAAATTCTGGCTGAAGTCCTGCAATTTCGCAGGTGCAGATAAGTCACTTACATCGTCTCCAGTGTTTAACTGGAACTTAATTTATAAATCCCTATATGATGAAGGGCAAAGTCGACCTCAGCGGAACTTGAACTCAACGTAAAGAGACACAAAATACCGATAAGTATTTTGCCAGGTGTGCAAACTATTCTGTCGGCTCACCGCCTTATTACACACATATATAGAGAAGAAATTATCGTCATTAATATCGACCACAGTACCATGATTCAATGTCTACAGTTAAATCAAGAGTAATGTTGATTTCGACAAGAATTGAAGTCAGAACTCTGCCAACACATTGTTGCATCCTGCCAATTTATTTTCAAACTATGCATCATAGTTTGAATATCAAACAGCGAGTATATGGCGGTAGGTCAACTGTTACGTGCGAAATGTTTCCTAAATTAGTTGTCATATGTATCAATTACATCGTGTGAAGAATCCCGATCAACATATTGCAAATGGTTTCGAGAAATACTCCTCAAAATATTAGTTCTTATTTATCTGAATTACTAGATTTGTAATATGTTCATTATCTTATTAATCACAGTTTCTCGTCTTTTTAACTCAGTTCCTTCTTTAAGCAGATATTTTGCAGATTTCATGTATTGTGTACGAAATGCTATCTCCATAAAAAGAAAAATGAAACCTATGACATTATTTAATGACCTTACACTATTTTACCCTTTTTTTTTTAACGGTTGACCTTAAGAGATTTGGCATTTAAAGAATCTCTTGCGAGTTGGCTACACTCTATATGATTAGACCTAATTAAAATGGATCATGACAGCCCCAGTGCCTAAGTCTAACAATTTGAAGAGGACACCCTGCCGATATGAAAATTTCCACTCTGGTTCATTGTATTCACCTCAAGACTTCTAAAAACAGGAAAAGACAAATTTTCCGTTTCGACATCAGAATAATCAATTTTTGCGACGTATTTCGTCACATATTTTTTTTACCTCTATTTTTTGTTTGCAGTGTAACATTTTTTTTTAGTTCATTCATGTCAGTGAAGCTAGGTATTGATGTTAAACTCTCTTCGACTTTACTCAGGTGGTGAGATAGATGTCTATATCATGCACCGACTTTATAAGTAAATATCTGACTATTTACATGAGAAGTACTTTATATGAATTGTAAAAAAAAAAATCCAAGTGACATCCTCCCCCATACAAATCTAGATTCTCTTTCTGACAAACAAACAGATGGACAAAATAGAATACGCAGTAAGATTGGTCCCGACATCAAACGAATTGCTTTCATTAAAGGTGCCTCAGCTCATGACTCGGAAATAGATATTTCGATATCTATTTGTACACGGCACCGGGACCTCATACTAAATCATATGTTTATTATTATTATTAACACTTTATTCAACTGAAGATAAACTTTATAGATTAAATCAAGGTCAGATCGATCTTTGTTCGACCTGCACATAAAGACTTCCACGTAAGTATATTTGATAGTCAAAGATAGCATGATTTGATTGCAGGTTTCCTATATAACTGTTAGGAAACACGGTGACATATGCAAATAACGTTACTTGATAGGAAGTAGAACATTTTATTGTTGCTTTCATCCTCACTCGGTATATGAGAAAAGACACAGTTTCTTTACACTGGTATAAAAAGAAATAAATAATGTCGATAAGGAACTTGAAACCGAGAACATGATATGAATAGAAGCATAAAACTTCATTCTACATCTTAACTGCTTCAGTCTCCTTGCTGTCATTATAGTCAACAGGATTTGGTTAATAAAGCTACATGCTATTACCTCATCGATCTATGTATGTATAAGTGTACATGAAAATGCTTATGTATGTATGTATATGCGTATGCATGCATGTATATATATATATATATATATATATATATATGTATATGTATGTATGTATATATATGTATGTATGTATATATATGTATGTATATATATGTATGTATGTATATATATGTATGTATATATATGTATGTATATATATGTATGTATGTATATATGTATGTATATATATATGTTGTATGTATATATATATGTGTATGTATGTATATATATATATGTATGTATGTATATATATGTATGTATATATGTATGTATATATGTATGTATGTATAAATATATATATATATGTATGTATATATATGTATGTATAATATATATATATATATATAATATATATATATATAATATATATATATATATATATAAAACTGTCCTAACAACATTTAAGTCATACAGGTTGAAGGTATTTTATTAATCATTGTCGATTAAGAGACAGGCTTACTGAACATTATCCACATAAAACCCGAAGATACTATAAGATCTTGCGTTGCATATCAATCTACTTAGCTTGATTTAAGTTCATTAACAAATTAATTAAGAAAAAAAAAACCTTATAGAAATAGAAAATTTACATTTCTATTTTCTGTTTTATTTGATTGTTATTGCATTTTTCGTCCTGTATTTTTGGTCAATAAAATTCTAAATTACAACAATAATTTAGGAGTTAAAAGTATAAAACCCTTCACGCATAAATAAATGTATTGGACAAAAATATAAAGAAAACATTTTCAAAAAAGGATATATTTAGGACGGCTTGTATATCTGCATACTTAATGCTTATTTCCTCTCTATGATATATAAAATTAACCCGTAATGTCTACTGAATACAACGAATCACTAACAATGTTCAGAGTTGTAACAAGTTAATTATACACGGTTAAATCATCCATTAATGTCATGTTGGAATTTCTCAATGATAATTACTGTCAAGTGTAGTTACGAAGAAGAAAATAACACAAACAATGGCTAATAATAAAAATATAATAAACAATAAACAAAGAATAAATAAGTAATCAAGAAGTAAATTTAGAAAGAAAAATATCCTTAGTGCTCATCTGAATAAATCTGTAGGAATTAAATATTTCGGATAATCATTTGTTATTTTGTTCAGAGCCCAAAAAAAATATATAAATAGCACGACAAAACGAGTGTAGCTATTACTACAATTGATAAAGGAGTAGAACCGCTTAAAGGTGGCACAGTGTTATATCTAGTGAGGCCAAGTAGCAGAGAAAGGAATAAAACAAATAGGAATGGAATAAGAGAACGTCAGGCATGTCAAGTTGGAGGAGTGGAGTAACTACTTCAAGTAATGATTGATAACAATGAAACAGTTTTACAAAACGCATGTTCCTTTTCTGTTTTTGTATTTTGCATTTTGCATTCTGCTAAGCATTGTTGTTTTTACGATTTCTTCTTCAAATGATGACGACGATGATAATGGCCATCTCGTTGATAATGATTATGAAGATGATGACTGATCGTCTCATTGATTCGTTTTTCTACCTTTTTGTCGAAAAAAAAAAACGCTTTCTGTCATGGTTTTCAAATACTGTTATTGCTGACAAAGAATATGGTTATTTCTACTTCTTTGCCAACCACGCTGCAATGCATTCATGTCAACAAACCCATTTCAGTCACCTTCGCCTCTGTTGCAGGTCCCTCTGGCATTAGCATTTACACTTACGGCAAATAGATACATTAAACTGATGTGTTTTATCTACAGACCATATAAGAGAAATGCATCAAGCACGGCCATTTTCTCGGTCACCAATAATAATTTTGAAGCGTGATGTGTGGTCACTGTCAAGCTGTCTGAATTACGATTGAGACCAGAACAGGAATATGTTGCCATGATTTATATGCACGCATGTTCAAACATGAGTTTTTGTACGTTCATTAATTGTTATAAGATGTCTCAGTGATAAAAGCTTCAATAAGAGTCTTCTACAATGTGAGGTATACTAAATCAGGACGGATTCAACTGTGGGTCCTCCTAAAACAAAATGGAAGTCTCAAAGCCGTCGATGTTTATTGCTAGCGTAACACTTCGTCGTCCGTTTGACATTTCCCTTCAAACGACTAATTGATTCTCTGCTGTAGATTATTAGAAATTCATTTATTATGTTTGAATGCATGAAGAAATCGTACTGTTGCTAACGCATTACACGAATTCATGACTCGAGACAACAAGGAAACCCTTTTGTAGTCGAGTGAATTGCTAGAAATACCACATAAATATCCATATAACACACATCAACCCCTACTCGGTTAAAAGGGCAACGAAACATTCCATAAAGCAGTCTTTGATATATATTTGCCTGCAAAATCATTTGAAAATCTAAAAAAGCAAATATATTAACGTTTGAAATGCCTTTGACATTATGTCGGTTCGTTTAGGGCTGAGATGATGTTGAAGAACAACAAAAACAATAATCGCAAATTAATGCGTTGCTCAATGGCTGAAGTGCAAATGAAATAGTTAATGGCACTAATAGCTATATGCTATAGGACAAAACATTTATGGGGAATAGCATTTTTTTTTTGCTTTGTCTTGTTTTAATGCAAATCCAATATCGTTGCTGCACTTTCAAAGGAAAATGAATTGTAAACTAGGAAACAGACTCCATCATATATTAACAGAACAATATTAAATATTGCCCCGTTCTGTTTGTTTTCTTGCTTTCTAGCTGTGCATTGTTATTGAAAAGCCAATAGTTTATAGCACACTCTGATGGCGTTGATCGTTTCTTATCTAATCTTTATAAGGACAACAAGTACAAACTCACCGATATTTCTGATGGTCATGCTGCTTTAGATTGACATTAACCCCGTTAGATATTTACAAGTGGTTTTCATAAGTCAGAAAAATTATGATTCACAAGACAACTATATATGGCATGTTTTATCACTAAATTTATCACTAAATTCTCAGAATATCAGATTCAAATTTTACCACAGGATCAGCAGATTTAGGGTTAAGTCGACTACAACAAAAACCCATTGCTCAATACGTATTTATTTTATCGATCAAGACAGGACGAAAAGTATAGACTACCCTGGCAGCGTTTGATCTCAGAGCGTATAGCCAAAAGAAATGCCGCTAAGCTTTTTGTGGGGCTCGGTAACAATACTTATTTCTTTACTACCCACAAGGGGCTAAACACAGAGAGGACAAACAAAGACAGACAAACGGATTAAGTCGATTATATCGACCCCACTGCGTAACTGGTACTTATTTAATCGACCCCGAAAGGATGAAAGGCAAAGTCGACCTCAGCGGAATTTGAACTCAGAACATAGCGGCAGACGAAATACCGCTAAGCATTTCGCCAGGCGTGCTAACGATTCTGCCATCTCTCGGAAACGCACACAAAGACGCGCGCACGCACACACACACAAAGAAAACTTTAAATATGATGCTGTTGTGTTGCTGTTGCTGCTTAAGATTCTACTGGTGATCATGACGAGGAGGAAGATTTTGAAGATGGATATATTACGCATTTCTTTAAATAAAATGTAAAAACAGCGCTTCCTATATTATATTTTTACTCTTTTAAATTACCACATAATTGGAGCTGGTGTTTTTGATCTAAATTACTTTCTAAATGTATGACATTGCAATATATATATATACATATATATGCATGTATATATACACACATATATGCATGTATATATACACATATATACGCATGTATATATACACATATATATGTATATATACACACACACATATATATATACACACGTATATATACATACAACACATATATACACACACATATATATATATATATACATATGTATATATATAAACTAGTTTTATTTGAAAGTAATTCAAGATAAAATAAAATTAAAATTAATGACTGAACTTTCATTAAGTGCACCAAGGATACAAATATATAAGAAGAGAGCAGCTGACACACAAGCTTAGAGACTCTATGGCGTTCCTACACCATAAGATTTATTGAAAACTATCACCGAGTAAATGACATATTCGGTTAAACGAATTAATAGATGTAGCACACTTAATAACTAATTTATTTTCCACCCCTCAATCACTGTATTATATTTCTGAGATAATCCGCGGCAAACTTAACCCCTATTGATGCATACGTTATGTCATATATATATATATATTTTAAATAGGATAAAATCTTTATAAGAAATTATCAAGTAGTTAGCGTGAAAAACCTCGTAAGAGAAAAAAAATCTGTAAATTTTTTCAACTTTGAAAATACTTATTAGTACCCTCTATATAATATAATATAATATAATATATATATATATATATATATATATATATATATATATATATATATATAAAAAAATATATATATACTCAGATATGTATGTATGCATTCATGAATTGAGTGCTTCACTAGGGCTGTGTGTAAATGGGTTTGTGTGTATGATATTGATATAAACTATTGATCTTGATTAGAATTTCAAATCTTATCAAGTTTCTTTGAAGTATATTTGATTAAATAAGAAAACGAACCTGCACTCTGGCACTCCGAGGAGTCTTGTTCATCAAATGGAATTATTTCATATTACGCATGTGTCGATGTGCTTTTGTGTACATAGATATGTGCATACATACACGTATGTGTACATACACGTATGCATACATACACGTATGCATACATACACGTATGCATACATACACACTCTTACACAATCACACGTACAAGGTGAGATACGTACGTATATCTATCGTGCTTCTATATATGAATATACGTATATATGCACACATGCATATATATATATATATATATATATATGCCACATGTGAATATATACATATACATATGTATATATATGCCACATGCAAATATATACATATATATATATATATATGCAAAATGCAAATATGAAATATATATATATGTTTCTATATATAAATATATATTTGGGTGTATGCATATTATGTGGGGGAGTAAGCGTCTGTGTGTGTGTTTGTGTGTGTGATATAAACTTTCAAGTATTGTTTTACATAATAATAGAAAATGGGGGGAATTGTGAAAGAAAATAAATGTTTTATTTTTCAATCAAGAACTCAGTGAAGAAAATAGAGAGAGAAATGATAGGAAACAAAAAGTAATAAAGCTGTAAAATAAATTTATATTTTTAGAGTTTCTATTTGTAACTCGGATTGAAGAAATAAATGTCAGTAAAATTATTGACATTATGGAATTGAAGATCGTATTGAAACCCAAAAGTTCTACTCATAACTCTCCCAGACTGATAAAATACATATATTATTAATTTACTGACAGCAATTATAAATGTATTTAATGCTTGTGGATAGTTAGTGTCTGGAAAGGCGGCGAAAGGTATCACACCTCGGGCGAAATGCTTCGCGGCATTTCGTCTGTCTTTATGTTCTGACTTCAAAATCCGCTGAATGTCTCCTTTGCTTTTCATCCTTTCGGATCGATTTAATCTACTGGCCCCTTCCCCCCAAATTTTCGGGCCTTGAACCTAGAGTAGAAAAGGATGATTAGTGTCTGGAAAGGTGGCGAGCGGGTAGAATCGTCAGAACTCCAAGTAAAATACTTAGCGATATTTCGACCGTCTTTATATTCTGAGTTCAAATTCTGCTTTTGCCAGTTTTTCTTTCTTCCTCTCGAGTTCGATTATACAAGTGCCAGTTGAGCAGTGGGCCATGCGTAATCCAATGGCCCTTACTTCTAAAGCTCCAGACCATGTGCCAATATTAGAACAGATATTAGATGTCTGGCTGAGACAGTAAAATAACTAAACGACAATTTTTTTTTTGAATGTTTGTAACCCTTTGTGATATTACAAAGTTGCTTGTTCAAATTTTGCATCAAAACGATTCGTAGATCTATGCAGTTAAAGAACAGGTGATAAATATATAATTAAGATTTTCTGCATAAATTTTGGTAATCATGCATAATTAATCCCTAGGCATTCTATTTGTTGCAATTTTATTAAGGGTCCACCAAGTATTCTGCATTGGTATTTAGTTAAAAATAATAGTGTTACTATTTATATTCGAGGAAATGCTGGTCTTATAATCACCCCTGCTGATATTACAGTTGCATATAATTGCATACAAAGTAATGTGCAGTCGCTGCACTCGAAACATATGTAGGTCAGATGTATATTCTGTGAAAACGTTTAAAGTGTTTAGATATTGAAAATATCTCCACTCACTTCTTCGTTATGAAGTATAAAGTTTATGTGTTTGTCTGTGTGTGAATGTGCGCGCGTGTATGGAGTGAATACAAATATATTTGATAGTTTCTATGCGTTTCTCTCTTTATCTGTGCATGTATAGGAATATATTGATGTCAGCTGTGAGTCTTATTTACAATTACGCGAGGTAAACAACAAATTAAATGTTAAACAGATTTAATGACAAATATTTATGCTCATTTAATAGCCGTCTGCCTTTTCTTTCGGTCTTTTGATGTAAATGTGTTTTGTCATTTTTCTCATTAATTAACTTATCATTCAGAACGAAAATTTTGTCGCAAATTGCACTAATTTCTGCGAAAAGCTTATTCTAATTTGTTGTCAAACAAAATAATGAGTCATTATTCTCGATATATACAGCTCACAGTATAATATATGCATATATATACGTGTGCGTGTATATGTAGCAGTTTGAGTGTGTCTCAGTGTGTTTGTGTGTGTGTGAGTGAAAGACAACTCAACATAAATACATTTATATTCCAGTATTTGCATCATTCAAGTCGATTTGCGCATCAGTCATTTTAAATCATATAACAAAATCTCACAAGTAAAGAATTAGACAATCGTGTATGCGTTGCTTGGCCTGCAAGTAATAGGAATAATATAATTTATTTCACAAACTATCGGATTCGGAACACCCTAGTAGATGCAGTCTTGAATGCACACACTTACTGGCTTTGCAATGTTTATGTATTTTGAGACTAAATTTTTTATAATCTGAGCTGAAAAACAAAAACAAAAGGCAAAACACAATATGTAATCTTTTCTATTAAAGCACAATGCCTGAAATCTTTTTTTGGTGGGAGACAAGCTGATTACATCGATCCCAGTAATCTACTGAAATTTAATTTATCGACCTTGGGGGAATTTGAACTGAGAATTTAAAGACGGACGAAACGCCACCAAAAAATTGTTTACACGTTCTTATCCATATTTTAGTTTTTGTGAGGCAGTAAATTTCGGTCTCATTTTATCATAGTCTAGTCTTAATAATAATTTGTTGAAGGTTTTGACTTAGTGAAAGTTAAACAGTTTTTCAAACTGTAACATGTTTGCATTTTACACGAATCTTATTGTTTTCATTGCAGCACCTCAATAATTAAAGATGGTATTCGTTTAGTATTCTTACTTTTAAATGACTATAAATTTAGACGGGAAAATGGTACATTATAAGTATCAAGATTTTCTTATAACCGCATTATTGTCACAAGAGAAATGATGTCAATCAAAGATCGGAATTTGGTTATAATTAGGATTCTCTAACCAAACATTTATCGTTGCTGCACAAATGATAAAACTTTCTGTTCATTCTTTACAGTTCATGTGCTTGTACACTTCCATCGCTGCTTCCAAGTAATGATAAACTATTACTATGATATCCATTTTTTTTTATTAATATTAACGTTCCTTTTCACTGAAGGAAATAATATTATTCTAACAATTCTTTTATTGTCAGAATGCAGTCAAATAGAATCGCTCAAATATGACTGAAATTGATTTTTTTGAAAAATTTCTTAACCAGGAAACATACGGAGGATTATTATTATTATTATTAAACAGGTTGAATACACAAGAAATTCAAAGGAAGATTGGAATACTGAAATTTTAAAGACAATCCATGCAGAGATTCTGAAACGTAATTGACTGCCGAAGAGTGGATTGAATATAAAATGATTTACATAACACACGTCTATTAAAGGTTAATGTAAACATCATCGATGGGAAGAGATCAGTGCTAAACTTATTTGTCATAATAATCTTCGTAACCTTGAAATGCTTATTTAGAAAACAACATAGAACAATAAATAAATTTTAGGATATAAACAAAATGATGCATAAACATATATGTGTATTTCTGTGACTGCTTGTTTCAATATGAAAATGTGCGCTCGTGTGTGTGTGTGTATATATATATTGATATGCATGTATGTGTATATGTATTACATATATATACTCATAGATACACTCTTATATATATATATATATAGATGTATATTTATATAAATATATACATATACATCTATATAGATGTATATTTATATAAATATATACATATACATATACATCTATACAGATGTATATATATAAATATACACATATACATATACATCTATACAGATGTATATATATAAATATACATATATACATATAAATATACACACACACATATATAAATATATATATATACATATAAATATACACACACACACATAAATATATATATACATATAAATATATACACACACACACATACATATATAAATATATATATACATATAAATATATATACACACACATATACATATATAAATATATATATACATATAAATATATATACACACACATATACATATATAAATATATATATACAATATAATTATATACACACACACATATATATATATATAAATGTACACACACACATATATATATATATATATATATATTAGATAATAGACACACACACATATATATACACACACACATATATATATACACACACATATATGTATAATATATATAAATACACACATATATGTATATATATATAAATACACACACACACACATATATATATATATATATATATATATACAGAAAGAGAGAGATATAGTGAGAGATATAGAGTATACAAATTTCTCACCTTCCCTCCATCTCTTGTCAGTTTGTGAGAGAGCATTTTTTTTAACTGTATAACTATTTCATTTTCGTTTACTTCATTCCTCTTTAGTTTTACCATTCTTTTATATATTTTTGGGTGAAGATCATTGTGGCAGTAGCGGCATTTGTTGTTTTGCCTCTACTGGTAACTTGGGGAATATGTTTCAACACTCAGCTTAGATCAATATTTAAATAAGAAACTAAACAGAATAACATAAGCGAAAATATACTATTCATGATTTAAATTTACGCTATCATTATCCTCTGAAATTTCTTCAAAGAATATTTTGAAGGTGGCAATTTCAACAAATCGTTTTACTCTTTCAAAATATATTCTCTTTGGAATCTAACTATCACGTGCACTTCAACTTTTAACAAGTCTTTCGCATATTTCACCTGCAAATAAATCAGTATCTATTGATGTGTGTGTACCTCTACATATACACACACATACACGCTTCCATACATGCATACATACCTACGTACATATAAATATATATATATATATATATGAAAACACACTAACACATAAATATATACATATGCACACAAAAACACACACACATAAATATATACATATGCACACAAAAACACACACATAAATATATATATATATTATATATATATAATATATACATACACATATATATATGTAGACATATACACATATATATATATACACATATATATGTATACATATACACGCTTTCACATACGCACAAACATGTTAATAGATATGTATGTATTCATGTATGGATGTATACAGCACACATATACATTCATATACTCAAATATATATGTATATAAATGTATTTAACTATCCATCTATCTATCTGTCTATATATAAATATACATACACATATACAAATATACATGCATATCTATATATACATATACTTATAAATAAATATACATACATATCTATATATACATATATATAAATATACATACATATCTATATATAAATATACATACACATATACATACATATATATACATACAGATACACATATATATGTGTATATACACATATATATGTGTATATACACATATATATGTGTATCTGTATGTGTGTGTGTGTCTTTGCGTGTTTGTTTATGTCCATGTACACAAAATGATGATGATATGAATGTAGTGTGAGGAATAAAAAAAAAACACGAAGAAATAATGTATAAATTATTTAAGATTCAAAGATCTTTTTTTCTTCTTTTTTTTCTTCTCTGGGTGAAATAAGTACGTAAAAAAAAAAAAAGAAAGGTCAAAATAAGAAAATTCATTTTGCGTTCGTAAATTTTGTTGCAGCTACTTCGAATCTGATGCCATTACTCTTAGAGTAATACGTCAATATCGTGACTATTTCAATTCTCTTGACCTCGTTTCCTTGTCTTGCCAATCACCATCCCCAAAGTGTAAGTATACATAAAACCAATAAAACTATATATATATATATATATATATATATATATATATATATATGTATATTCATACGACTTGAATGACGGTGGTGAAGTATAAATATCAGCCGTAGGGTCATGAATGATCATCTTCGTCTTCAAACGTTTTTTTTCTACAGTGAGACAAGTTGGCGGAGTGTTGCTCGACATAAAACGATACAAGCTATTAATAGATTCAATTTCTAGATTTTGTGTTTGAATTCTCAACTTATAATCTTTCTCTAACTCTCCCGACCGCACTCTCTCTCTCATATATATATATATATATATATATATAAAGTGGCATTTAGTTTGATATGTATTCATTTATGTGCTTAGATACATTCATCTACGTTCATCTCTTCTGCCCGTTTCTTGTTGTGATTCTCTGTGTCTTTTTGTGTGTGCAGGCGCTTCCTTGCGTGTGGCCCTTATTTACTAAAATAAATACATTTATTATAAAAATCTGGTCGATAACATTTCAATATTTGCACCGATTTGACTTACATTTCATCGACTTCTTCCCAAAAAAGCACACTTGCGTTTCATTTTAAACTAAAATATAAAAAGGTTTTATCCTACCCATCTTTAACACACACATAAATACATCCATTCATATATATATATATATATATATATATATAATATATATATATTATATATATATATTATATATATATATATATATATATATATATATATATATATATATATATATATATATATATATATTTCTGAAAGCTGCAAAAATGCAAAAACTGCTTCGCAGAATTTCACGTTCCCATTCGTCGAATAGTTGTGATCAAGAATAGAATAAATTTGTGATGGTACATGTAATATATGATTTGTTATATGTCATAATTTATACAAACGGCAGTGTTCGAGATATTTCCTTAAATATTAAATCATAAAGAAATGCCATCCCTTTCACATTTGCCATCAACTGAACACTTCCCTATCTAACATAGCTATTGTAGAAATAGTAGCATATGTGTTCCTCTGTAGAGGATTACAGCAACTGAAAAAGTAACTGTTCCGTCATTTATATTTATACGAAAGTAGATTTTCAAACAAAATCTCGAAAATATATGTATGTAATCTCATTCTAATGTGAATAAATATCGTTTCTCTAACGTATTCCAAATGAAGCAAGAAGGCTTGGCAAGCCTTCGCTATTCTTCGGCCGGTATGGAAGTTCAGTGTCATTCTTAACTGGAACTAAACTCTGCTTATTTAGTTCAAACGTAAAATCTGTGCTTTTGTATGGCTCTGAAACATGGAGAGCCACATACAGCAACTACATGAAGATCCAGACCTTCATCAACAAATGTCTCCGGCAGATCCCCCATCTGAAGTGGTTCTACAGAGTGCCAAACAATAACCCGCGAGAAAGGGCCAACCAGGAGGCCATACAAAGGAAATGGAGATGGATCGGACACACACTGCGGGAAGAAGAACAAATGTGACATGACAAGCACTTGACTAGAACCCGCAGGAGAAAAGGAAGCGAAGACGACGGAAGCAGACATGGAAGCGGAGCGTTTTGGACGAGCTCAGGACCACCGGCCTGACATGGGAAGCAGCCAAGAAACACGCCAATGACTGCAAAAAGTGGAAAAAAAGCTGTTGAAGCCCTATACTCCAGAAGGGGCAAAACCGATTAAGAATATATATATATATATACGGATATATTACAGAAAGAGAAACTGACATGGAATTCACGAGATTCTTTGTTCATCATTAAGATAACTTCGAACGACCGAGTATAAATAATTTCGTGAATTCCATCTTTGTCTTTCTCTCATATGTTATATATAGACTATGTTATAGACACGAAGAAAAACCTCCAGGAAATCCAATAGCCTTTTTATCCATACTGTTGATGGCATCAGATAACCGAATACACAGAACAGGCTTTAAACAGCAAACTATAAGTGTATAGCCAAATTTAAAGTTATTTATGGACATATGTATGTGTTTGTATTTAAATTACTTTTATATATATATGTGCGTGTGTGCAAGAGACATGTGCGCTGTGGGTGTGTGTAGTCATATTCATTCGTGTATGCACACATATATACATACAAAAGCATATTGACGAATATTTTAAAGTCAGTTGTATATTGTTCTACCAAGTTATATTTGATTGTGTACGGTGGAAAAGGAATTTTCTTTTTAACGATGATGCCATATTTAGGATATAGCAACACATTTTCTCTAATTGCGAGTGTCGCTATATCGTAGATTTTTATGCATTGCAGATATATCTCTGGGTCTCTTGAATTTGACCTGAAATTACCCGTCGGTCAAAACGGCCATATATTCTATCGTTATGGACAAATAGTTCCCAGGAGTTTATCGAAACGATCGTGGGATTCCTAGCGAAATGTGCATTCTCAGTGAAAATCTAGCATTTTGCCACGAGAAAGAATTCTCGTTTGAGATATCACACCTGATGTAGAAGCTTCAGGACGTATTTAAACAAGTATGCACGCATTAGAATTGCTCAATCGGCTCACAAACACACCACGCGGCAAGTGTGAAAGCCCACAGATTTCGAAGTTCCTGTCCAAAGAAGAACGCAGAACACACATACACACACACACTCACTCATTCCCATACAAATACTCACGTAAATATATATACGTATACATTATTTTTATTTATGCGTCGTTTTCAAACCTATCCGGGCTCATGGGCCCGGTTTCCCGGTTTCTGTGGCATATGTGTTTCCCGCAGCTGGACAGGACGCCAGTCCATCGCAGCCTTACTCAAGGAACAGGAAGAAAGATTGAAAGAATGTTGGGGTGAAAGAGTACAACAGGGGTCGCCACCACCCCCTGCCGGAGCCACGTGGAGCATTTTAGGTGTTTTCGCTCAATAAACACGCACGACGCCCGGTCTGGGAATCGAAACTGCAATCCTCCAACCACGAGTCCGCTGCCCAAAACACTAGGCCATTGCGCCTCCACATATATGTATAAATACGCTACATATTTGTTTCCGCATATGGCATGTAAATGTATAATATATGTCGAAGTGTTTTTTATACGTTTACAACGGTGTAATTGTCGGAAAAGCAAAATGTTTAGCGTGAAAAATTTCAACTCTTGTTTGCACATGAATGTTCCCTGTGTATTTTGATGTATATTACGGCTGTTAGGAACTAATTACCATATATACTCACGTGTACAGCTTTTAGAATGAATCCGTTACAAATGTTTATGTGCCTGTGTCTGTGCGTGCAGTTGTGTATGATTATACATGCAAGTATATACAAACATATGTGTACACATGTCTGTCTGTATATAAGCAAAAATGAAGCTTGTAGCGTCAGTTAGTTCCGTTGTATATGTTTAGACACTAGATTTGTTGAAAGATAACTTTCTTTGCTGATATATGGCTAGGCGGCGAGCTAGCAGAATCGTTAGCACGTCGGGCGAAATGCTTAGCGGTATTTCGGCTGCCGTTACGTTGTGAGTTCAAATTCCGCCGAGGTCGACTTTGCCTTTCATCCTTTCGGGGTCGATAAATTAAGTACCAGTTACGCACTGGGGTCGATGTAATCGACCTAATACCTATGTCTGTCCTTGTTTGTCCTCTCTGTGTCTAGCCCCTTGTGGGTAATAAAGAAATAGGTATTTTTCGTCTGCCGCTACGTTCTGAGTTCAAATTCCGCCGAGGTCAACTTTGCCTTTCATCCTTTCGGGGTCGATTAAATAAGTACCAGTTACGCAAACTTAATCCGTTTGTCCGTCCTTGTTTGTCTCCTCTATGTTTAGCCCCTTGTGGGTAGTAAAGAAATATATATGCCTAATTGTACTAATTCATTCCTGAAATCACCAGATTCATCTCAGATTTGCATACAAGCTTGTTGGATGCTGGCGTAATTCGCCTTGATTTTCATCTTGAATTTTATTTGGTATATTACTAATTTTACCAGTGCTATTGTGTCTGGGGAGAGTCATTTTCTTTGTGTGCCTTATAATGTAACACACTCACCGGTAAAATTGTCCACTTATTTTTATTTTCCTAAAATTTTCGTTGCGTCTTGCAACATTTTCAATAGTCTTGACTCAAGTTCGTTGCGTGACAAAGCTGAGTTAACAATGCTGTTACATGATAATACATTATTTCATTTTTGCACTTATAGCATTTATTTTCAGAAGTCTACAACGGAACTTAAAACAAATGATGCAAAAACGACGTCTGAAGATTGCTTGGTGGCGATACTGAATCTACAATATGAATGTCGATGCTTTAGATTTTGTCATTACTTCTCTACTTCCGCTTGAAATAATAGCCAAATATTTTCAAATCACATAATAGGATCTCATAGAAAGAGAGGGGCATATATTGTTACTAAATCACAATACCTCGATTACAGAAGATTTATTAGAGCTGCAGCGTATGTGAGCATAGCTCAAGCTTAATCAGAGCTAATCCGAAACAAAGCGATAGCACAAATAGAAAGTTAGGTACGGCAACAATAAATATCCAGAAAATTTATGAAAACAATATCATGGCAACTGGATTCTGATTTTTAAATTTCTCATAATTTTATTGGCAGCTGTGAATATATTCTGGCGATTAAATATGGCCGTAAATCCTCATATATCTTGCTTAGATCACACCGGGGATGTGAATGTCATTGTGTTAGTAATAAATATTCATAAAATTGAAAAAATATATTCAAGATTATGAACTACAAAAATGCTTATTCCGATTCTGGATCAAGCCTTGCGCGCTAACGATGTTAGGGGAAAAGAAAATCCTTATACTTGAGAATATAAAAACTAAACCACAATAAATTATTGTAACCAAAATAGTGTGGTTTCTCTTGTGCGGTGCAGTCAATATATACATAGATACACACATACATAGAAGCACACTAAATATTCAACAACACACACGCACACTCATATACATATATATATATATATTATATATATATATATATATATATAAACACTTAGAGAATCCACTTATAGGGATTCTACGCATTAGAAAGAACAGCTAAATTCTATGACCACAAAAAACTTGGGATAAAATCCAAATTTATTCCTGTCGAATGTTATCCTAATTTTTTTTGTGGTCATAGAACTTAGCTGTTCTTTCTAATGTGTAGAATCCCTATGATGGATTTTTTATGTGTTTAAATATACACTATATCGTATGACTAATATATAGTCTTTTTGACTGAAATTTTTTTACGCGTTAAACCACTGGAAATGTAAATTTTGATTGGAAATATATATATAATATATATATATATATATAATATATATATATTATATATATATATATATATATAGTGTGGTTTCTCTTTATATATATATATATATTTCTATGTTTTGAACAAGTTGGGTACAATGCAAAACCCAAATCAGCGTTTTCTGGTTCTACTTAAAAACTGAAAATGGCCGTCAACAAATA
The DNA here is from genome assembly GCF_006345805.1 of Octopus sinensis. Taxonomy (NCBI): domain Eukaryota; kingdom Metazoa; phylum Mollusca; class Cephalopoda; order Octopoda; family Octopodidae; genus Octopus; species Octopus sinensis. The sequence goes on from NC_043017.1 coordinate 29,767,108, forward strand.
ACTTGAACTGCGTAAAACTAATGTCTCCTCTATAATTATTCTAGTTTCAACGCCTTTTTTCTCAACAAACACAGCTATTATTAATACATCTATACATACTTTCCTAATCCTACCCGCAAGAAATAATAGAGCAATTTTCAGGAGATCATTATTTTTTTATGATTACTACATTTTTCTGTATTATACACAAAACGGCCGTTAAATTTATAATAGAAAATCTGCCTATGTAAACAATATATTTTATGTACTTTTCATATTTTCCCTATATTTTCTGAAACACTTTGTAAAGCAACGGCTTATTTAGTCTACATACACACACACACACACACACAAGATTGACAATGTTTTTTTAGTCTTTTTTACATTGTTTACCTAGTGGTTTAAGGAGAAATTGTCTGTGGCCGTGGCTTTCACAGATGCTTAAGTGCGAAAAGTGTAGTTGTTACATTTAGAGTTCTCCTTAAACTCTTGCGCGTCGACGGATGTAGAAACAGAAAATGTGTGCAGAGAAGGAATGAATTTGTGGGAAGTAATTATTACGTTTAGTAGTTAATGCGGAGATAAGAGAAGTGAAGGCAGATCTTAGATGACAATTGATCGAAAGACAGATGAGAAATTTTGAAGAAATATTTCAGAGGTGATTGCACGAGGCTAGACAGGTCTGAAAACGAGAAATTAGTTTTGTTGTTGTTAAAAAATAAACAGGCAAAGGGAGAAAGATATTGACATAGAAGGAGAGTGAAATAGAAAGAGATAGACAGTGGAGATGGTATGTCTGAGCAGCACACTATACTTTCTTTAAAAGAAATACCTATTTTTTTATTACCCACAACGGGCTAAACATAGAGGGGACAAACAAGGACAGACATAGGTATTAAGTCGATTACATCGACCCCAGTGCGTAACTGGTACTTAATTTATCGACCACGAAAGATTGAAAGGCAAAGTCGACCTCGGCGGAATTTGAACTCAGAACGTAGCACCAGACGAAATACCGCTAAGCATTTCAATACCAAGTTGAACAGTACATGTAGATTCCTAAATACACAATGCTCATGAAAATGCAGAACGTTCATGGCTGGAGTGTTCCTGACAATAGATCTGCTGAATCAAATCTGACCGGCAGATAAACATCAATAACAGTAACAAACGGTTGATCTCACAGAAAGAAAAGAAAAAACATAACGTGCGCTCCTTTTACGTTCATAACGACTTCTAACTCGTATAAAAGCTGGAACGGTTTAACAAGGAAAAGTGTATTTCAGTAATCGGGTCTCACTGTATGATTAGTTAATAATTATATTAAAACATGAAAGTAAATGTATATCTTTGTGGTGTTTGAACAGTGAAGAAAATAATCTGATGTGATTAAACAAATCGCTTTATCTGCTGCTCAACTAATTCTACTGTCTACTACGTATAAAAAGTAAAAGACACCTTTCGTTCATGAATGACCATGGGATTGCACCTTGAAAGTTCTTCTCCGAGGTACAAGTCTGGACCCGTTTGTTTGTGGAAGACCAGCAGTTAACCATGCATACCCGTCACCGCTCTCCACGTCACCGACGGGTTGTGCAGGGGACAGGCAAATGCCGTTACAGCTTGGCTTTCAATGACATCGCACCTCATTTCTGCCGCTGAGTGAACTGGAACAAAGTGAAATAAAGTGTCTTGCTCAATACAAGGAATCGAACTCACGACCTGAAGCCCGATGCTCAAACCACTAAGCCATGGACATTCGCTACATTATAATACTGGGAATAAAAATTATCAAATATGAGTAACACGACACACATTTTGTAGGGAGGGAATGTAGACTTCATAATGGCTTCAGTCCTTGACACATATTTACTTTTAGCTACCCACGCAGGATAAAGAAGCATAATTGTGCGCTGTGGGATTTGAAAGTAGAACGTAATGAAATGCGACTAAACATCTTAAAACGTTTTATCCTTTGCTCTTCTGATTCTAACATCAATTGACATTAGCAATTCAAATAAAGCTTTTTTTCTTTGTTTGATCGTTCGTTTTCTTTTCGTTAGATTTAGACTAGCAGTTTTGAGGGGGGAGAAGTTAGTCGATAAATCGTTTACAATACTTGAGGGATGCTTTGTATTATTGAAACCTTAGGAATGACCAGCCAACTTCATCTTAGTGGGATTAACTTGAGAAAGTAAAAGAAGATAAAAAAGAATTAGCACAAAGTAATTTCAGACTTTTTTTTTATTATTTCCCTTCCGTTTCAGTTATCGGACTTCGGTTGGACTAAAGCGCCGCCTTACAAAGGTTTAGGTGAACGAATCAACGTCTGTTATTTAATCTTTCTGTTTTGCCGAACCACAAAGTTACGGGAAAATAAAAGTAATCCCTGCTTTGAAGTAGTGGCGGGGAACAAACCCACACACATATATATATATATACATATATATATTATGAGCTTCCACATCGTTTCCGATGCATTGGTCAGTCTGGTGTTATAGTAGACGTTACTTACTCAAGGTTCCGCGCAAAGGGACTGAATCCTAAATCACGTGATTCAAAAGGAGATGCTTCACCATACAGTCATATGGCCTTTCTTAATTGAAAAATGCAAAAACACAAAAATATGCAACAAATTTTCTTTGAACCTATTACATCAACATATAAAAGTTTGACCAGTCTTTTTTATTTTTAGATTAGTGTAACTCTCCAGATAATCTCACCCTTCTTTTTTTTTTCTAGTCTATAATATACTTCTCATATATTATAGACTGTCCGTTTGCAAACCTGCTTATCTTTAAAATATAGCTACCACAAATTATAGACTGTCTGTTCAACAAAGTTTGAACTATAGTGTACCAAGATTGTTCTAACATTTATTTACAAAATTTTCCGCCAGATTGATTTTGTGATCTATGAACTATGAAATGCTAATTAGATCGTTTGATTTTTCGCAAAAGATTAACAAAGACTTAGCTTTTACTTCCCACATATCAAGAATACTTTTTTTTTTGCTTAAATAGCTTCTTTCGCATTTTACGATTAACAGAACATATTTTTATGATATATTGAAAATAAATTATGTTCTTTTTGCTTTGATTAATAAAAAAAAATTAGAGAAGACAGATGGTTGTCTAAATTTTCTTTGCCAAAAATAATGAGCTATATTATTGTTTTTTTAAATATTTCTTCACATCGTGTTATATATTGTTCCAAGACGATCGTCATTATCTAGTGTTATATATAAATTCTTAATTCTCCAGTTAGTTTCGCTAAGTGGATTTGTTCGAAAGACATTCAGATAAATGTATCCATATTAGACACAATAATATCTTCCTCACATATATTCCGTAAACTTCGTACAATAATACTCATAGGACTTACTTCGATGTTTGATATATTTTAAACCATCTCACTTCTAGAATTCACAATTCTATTCAATATTAAATTTGCAGTGACTTCTATATATATAAAACTCAACTTGTGTGTCTGTGTGTGTATCTGTATGTGTCTGTGTGTTTAACTTTCGGATCTACCAAGTTTCATTATTAAGGATGGAAAGTAGTGTGTAGCAAATCTATATATATAAAGCTGAAGTTGTCTGTGTGTGGCAGTCTTGGCAGGCTTCAACTAACACTATCTCCTTCGAGACCCTGCAGCGCAAGTTGACCAAAATTGAGAGTATGATAGAAGAAGGCTTGCTCTTCATTCTGTAGAAGATAAAATTCAAATCGGACCATATTAACACCAAACATTATTTACATCAAAAAGATACTTTTTTTTCTATGAAAATCCCTATTTTTTTACGATTTTTGACAGCTGTGTCACCATTTTTCGGTGTATTTCAACTGGAAAAATGTTCACTTGAAGAGAATAAAAATGTTGCATAATGCAAAATTTTTACTTTTCAAAAATTCCAATTCTTAAGGGTCGAAACAAACCCAAGCAACACCGGGTGATACTGCTAGTAATACATACAACTAAAATTTTTATCGAATGTAAGGTTCTTTAATGATTTAAGCTGTATATTTTCCAACAATAAGAAAATAGCACTGATTAAATCTTTGCATATTTCCAATCAATAATGTAAACGAAGTCAAGCTCATTACTTAAACACAATATTACTTTCCGCAAGATCAACGTTCTAGAAGCTTTCAATTATGGTTTAAATGAGATGGAAACACCATACTTTCTTTGTTTTACAACTTTCGTTCAAGTTTCTAAGTGGTGCAAATTTCTGATTATAATCACGCTTCCAAATTTGAAAGAAAATTAGGGATTTAATCGATTTATTTTATTGACCAGAAATGAGTTAGAGAAAGGATTCGAACTCAGAGCGAACATTGACAGAAAGAATATATTAATTATTAAGAAAACTACCGTCCTGATATTTCCTCCACTCCACTATGCAATGGTTTTAACTTATTTCATCTAATATTTTTATTTCTCCTCTTCTGGAAAGCTCTTAAAAAATTTTTGAGTGACTTAGATCAAAATATATAAGCTGAGAAAGATAACTGAATTACTTTGAAAGTTTTCAAAACAATTGTCCAGAATTAGGGTTATTTGCGCACAGCATAACCAGAGGCAATTAAGAAGCTCATTTTCCGACCATGCAGATAGAATAATGATGCCACGGTACAGCCTTGAAGCATGTGATTGTCTACCACACGTTGAATAGGTCAATACATAATGAAAGAAGACAAAACTATACAGTAGCCTTACACAAACACACACGAACAGACAGAGAAGTAGAGTACATATTAATTTGTCTAAAAGAGGCATCTACGCACTGTGAATCATGAGTATATTTAGATCTGCGTACCGTGCCTGTCTGAATATGAATTAGATAAAGAGAATGATCTCTTCGGTTTGAACGGCAGTTTTTTTCTAGCGGTGTCATATGAAATTGTCACCCATAATTATGACCCTAGTATCGATCAATTGCATTTCAATCTGTTTAATGATTAGTTAGGTTTAGGGTGAAGGGTATCTTTTTTTTTCTTCACAAATGTAAATAAACCGAATCTGTTTCTTAAACGAGGGACATATTCATACGGCACAGAATGTTTTCACCTCAATATACGTCATTGATTGGTTGAAATGGCAGAAATTGAAGAAAAAAACCCAACAAATATCTTACAAACTATAGAACTTTCTCAATAAAGCCAAGAGAAAAAGATGTTTTATAAAAGCATTCTCCCAGTATACGAAGTTTAAAAGTGTTTAGTTACGTGGAAATTATTAAAAAAATCTGCCGTTCAAACCGAAAAGATCCCCGCAGTATGAACATAGGTGGTTCGTGATAAAGTAACGGAAAATCTAGGTGGTGCTACAGCATGGTTGCAGCCATTCGTCTGAAGCTGAAATTATTAAACAGAACAGTGAAAGTTTCTATCTGAGATAGTATGAAACTCATAATTAACTTTATTTTAGCCTGAAATAGCCTCACCAGAATCTCATTCTAGATGAAGTAATAATTGATATTCACACAGTTTCTGACGGATATAATTTTAGTAGTAAATTACTTAGCCTCGAATATATTTGAATCAGTTACTCAGATTTCTACGAGGAATAATTTTTACGTTAAACCAATTTTTAAACCAATTACATCAAGAATTCGCTCCGCAAAAATATAATTTCCTTAATGTGTAATACGATATCTCATACTTCATTTTGGTGAATAATAACTAACAAATAAATAGATAAAAACTTAAAATATCATAAAAATATTAAAATATATACATAAACATCGTCTACGTAAGTTATTTCTCAGATTGCTTTTCAAAGATATTTATAACAGAATACCGATCTGATGTGTGAATCCCTGGGGTCCTTTTAAAATAATATCTTTTCAATCTTCTTCTATGAGCTTATTTACTATCCTCCGCCCCCACCCCAGTTTTGTATAGTTTGAAAGTGATTGCTGTAGTACTAGATGTTACCAAGATGTGTCGAATCGAGATTATCATTCCGGTTTCGAGTCCCGTTTCAAACACTTCAATATAAAATCGTTCGGATCTTTTTGGTTTGAACGGCAGTTTTTTTCTAGCGGTGTCATATGAAATTGTCCCCCATAATTATGACCCTAGTATCGATCTATTGCACTTCAATCTGGGTTAGGGTTAGTTAGGTTTAGGGATGGGGGCAAGGGTATCTTTTTTACTTCACAAATATAAATAAACCCAATCAGTTTCTTAAACGAGGGACATATTCATACGGCACAGAATGTTTACCTCAATGGACGTCATTGATTGGTTGAAATTGTAGAAATTGAAGAAAAAAAACAGCAAATATCTTACAAACTATAGAATTTTCTCAATAAAGCCAAGAGAAAAAGATGTTTTATAAACACATTCTACCAGTATACGAAGTTTAAAATTTTTAGTTACCTAGAAATTATGTTAAAAATGTCGTTCTAACCGAAAAGATCCAATCGTTCTAAACAAAGATTTTATACTGATTTCAAATTTTGGTGCGAGGCCAGCAATTTCAGGCGAGGCTGCTAGTCGATTACATCGATACCGTGCTAATGTGATACTTATTTTATCAACACCTGGTCTGCACCACTGGAACAATGCAGTCAATTGTATCCACCCTAATGCTCGACCCCGAAATGATGAAATGCAAAGACCACCTAGGCGGAATCTGATCTCAGAACGTTAAGATAGACGGCGTAGTAACGACTAGCTTAATTTATTTTGAAATTTTTGTCATCTATTCCAGAAAGTTGAAAAAATAAAATTGACTCCATGGGTTATGAACACGTCTAGGAGTAGGAGTGACTCTGTGGTAAATAGGTTGCTTACCAACCACATAGTTCCGGGTACAGTCCCACTGCGTGGCACCTTGAACAATTGTCTTCTACTATAGCCTAGGGCCGACCAAAGCCTTGTGAGTGGATTAGGTAGACGGAAACTGAAAGAAGATCGTCGTGTGTGTGTGTGTGTATATATATATATATATATATATATAATATATATATATATATATATATATATATATTTATATATATGTGTGTGTGTGTGTGTGTGTGTGTGTGTGTGTGTGTTTGTCCCCCCAACATTGCTTGACAACTGACGCTGGCGTGCTTACGTCCCATTAACTTAGTGTTTCGGCAAAAGAGACCGATAGAATAAGTACAAGGCTAACAAAGAATAAGTCCTTCGGTAGATTTGTTCGACTAAAGGTGCTGCTCCAGCATGGCGGCAGTCAAATTACTGAAACAAGTAAAATAAGAAAAGAAGAAAAGAACGTGAATCAATTATTCAGGAGAAATACAGCCAATATTTTGTACCATATTTTATCGATTCTGGCAGCCCTTCGCTTTTTCACTGCTAATGTAATCCTTTTTACTATAGATACAAGCAAGAACTAACACTTACGGAGAAGAGGCTTGTGAATTGTATCTACTCTAGTGGTTGACTAGTACTTAATGTATAGAATTTAAAAGTCGAGAGGCAAAGGATGAAATACGTAAAAAGGATGAAATACCACTAAACATTTTGCACAACGCTGTAACGATTCTGTCAGATCACCGCCTTCTAAATTAATAATATAACCCTTTCTCTAATAGGCACACGACCTGTTATTTTGGAATAGGGGGATAGCGGATTAGATAGATTCCAGTACTTGACTGATTTCTTATTTTAACGACTGCGGATGTATGAAAGGTAGCGTTTACCTCGGTGGTAAATTTGAAATCCGAACGGAGAGGCGGTTGAAAAGCTGCTAAATATTTTGCACGGCGCTGTAACGATTCTGCCAGGTCACTGCCTTTTACATTGATAATATAATAAAGCAGAAAGAAGAGTGGTTTTATTAATCTTCAATGCAAATAACGGAAGTAGATTGGCAGATGAATCTTGCTGAGGTGGAAGTTTTACTTTTCTCACACTGGGATCGCTATAATCACAATTCTGTCTGCGACTTAATTTAAAAGCCAAAAATTAGCCGAAAGGCGGGCAGTGGGTGGTAGAATAGTTAGACAATCTTTAAAACATGCTTCATAGTATTTAGTTACGGCTCTTTACATTCTGATTACCACAAAGTAATTTCTCAGCCGCTCTGCCGGTTTTTCAACATACACCGCTCTCTCGTTGAGTGTAAGTAATTGTAGGAAATACTGTTTCATTCAGACGTGTAATTTTAATGATCTTTGTATTTGTCATACTGAACGAATAAGTTTCTGTCAAGGATATTACATATGGCACAAAGACACACATTTTGGGGCTGGTGAGAGACAGCTAGAGAACCTCGATCTTGTGCTTCACAGCTAGTCTACGTAGAGAGTATTCGCCATTAAACTGGGAAGTGAAAAATCGCCCTTGGATGTGTGTATGGGATCAACATATAGCGGAACGTAAACAAACACTGCACGACATTTCCGGGTTGCTCTACCATGTGGAGTTTGCCTATACACAACACCCTTTCTTTTCTGAACTAGGTAGTCAGAGCCACTGTACAGGGCTGCTAGACCTGGTAGAAATAGCAGTCACACCTTTTTCAAATAACGCTATAATTTCAAATGGTTAAAGTATACATGCGAGAATACTGTCCCCTGTTGCATACTTGAAGGTTACGTTTTATCTTTTTTCTTTTGTTTTATTTGGTTCAGTTACTGAGCTTCAGTGGAGGCGCAATGGCCCAGTGGTTAGGGCAGCGGACTCGCGGTCGGAGATCGCGGTTTCGATTCCCAGACCGGGCATTCTGAGTGTTTATTGAGCGAAAACACCTAAAGCTTCACGAGGCTCCAGCAGGGGGTGGGGGGTGATCCCTGCTGTACTCTTTCACCACAAATTTCTCTCGCTTTTTCTTCCTGTTTCTGTTGTACCTGTATTTCAAAGAGCCAGCCTTGTCACATTCTGTGTGTCACGCTGAATCTCCTCGAGAACTACGTTAAGGGTACACGTGTCTGTGGAGTGCTCAGCCACTTGCACGTTAATATCACGAGCAAGCTGTTCCATTGATCGTATCAGCTGGGACCCTCATCGTCGCAACCGACGGAGTGATCCTATACTGGGCTTCAGCCATGCTGGCCAGTGGGGTTGGTGGTGTCTGTGTTAGGCGACTCTAGCTCGATGTTTCAGTGTCCACACTGTGAAAACAGTGATAAAGAACTCTCGAACACGAATACGTATGATTGTGTGTGTATATGCACATGTCTATATGTATGTGTATGCGCGTGTTTTTCAGAGAGAGAGGGAGGTGGGGAGAGAGATCTTGATGAGGAAGCAAGGATATGTAAAGAATATATGTATATATTTGTATGTATGTATGTATGTATGTATGTATGTATGTATGTATGTATGTATGTGTGTGTGTTTTGTGTATGTGTGTGTGTTTGTGTGCGTGTGTGTGTGTGTGTGGTGTGTGTGTTTGTGCGTGTGTGTGTGTCTGTCTGTGCGTGTGTGTGTGTGTGGTGTGTGTGTGTGTGTTGTGCGTGTGTTGTGTGTGTCTGTGCGTGTGTGGTGTGTGTTTGTGGTGTGTGTGTGTGTCTGTGCGTGTG
>NC_043017.1:29779094-29794094 GCF_006345805.1 Octopus sinensis
GTAATCAATCTAATGGAATTTCTGTTGTTGTGGTAAACTTAATCCCGCATTTCATTCAATACGATTACCTGGACGAAGCTTCATTTCGAAAGGGTCCACTCAAGAATTTGAACGATTCGGTGTGAAAATAACCCTGAAGGCGTTATCTGGTTTCTCTCTAAGCCACAATAATAAAAACATTCCGTAAAACCTACTCATTGCCAAACGTGTTCTCCTCCCACTTAGCTTGTGAATTATATGTGAATCGAAACATAGTCACGTGGATCTGCTGGCTTTAAAGACGAAAAATCATATCAAGGAATCTATGATTCCCTTTCTTTGTGTTTCTCACAATATAAAAATATTCAAAAGGATCTATTCAGTTCGTAATAGATCCTTCGAAAATGGTGGATTAGAAGAGAAAATTTAATATAACCATTGTACGCGGGTTGAACGTTTGTGTAAATTGCTATGCATATCATTATATTGCTGAGCGTAGTTGCAATATTGCTCTCGGAGAAGCCAGCTTTAGACAAGAGATTTTCTCCAATACATGTAGGAAGTAATCAACTCCCCTATTTAAAGTATTGAAAACGGATGTGAATATCTACCGTAATATCTTCTCGTACGTATGATGCATAGGAAAGTATGATTACGGTGTAATCAGGTGAACTATTTCCCTGGAGCAAAAGAGAAAGAATCTACACCAGGCGTGTAGAATATATTTTTAGGAACAACAGAATTGTAAGAGTTAGAATATTATTAGTACTGAGAAATATTGAGTGCTTTTAATTTCACAAATTGAAAGCATTAAACTTGCATTAAAATATAATTCTGGATTAATGATTTAAAGATTTTCTTTTATCATACAGGACTTTAGCAAAACTCAGTGTTTTTTTTTCAAAATTTACTACATTTTGAAGTTTAATTTAAAGTATGTGTAATTTTAAACTTAACATTTTGAAGATAGGGGATTCCTCGACTTGCGCGTGTTATTGGGGGACGCGCAATTCGAAATTCGCGCAAGTCGAGTAACAAATATTGTTATCAATTACTCAAATACAATTATTTTTACTTTACGTATATTTGAAATGATGGATCGATAACAAGATAACAGACAAGGCAATTCAACCATGGATAATAAATATTTTTACAACAAGCGCAAGTCAAGGATACAACTCGCGCAACCTGAACCCTCGGTATCAAAAGTTGGCTCGCGCAAGTCGAGGAATCCCTGTATCTATAAAGGCATTCCTCATCTTCTTTCATAAATAATACCCGTGCATGAAATGTTATGATAAATAATAATAAATGCGCCCTTTTAAAGCCTAGCCAGGCTCATGGGCCCGGTTTCCCGGTTTCTATGGCGTATGTGTTCCCCAGCTGGACGGGGCGACAGTCCATCAAAGCGTTACTCATTTTTGCCAGCTGAGTCGACTGGAGCAACGTGAAATGACGGGTTTTGCTCAAGAACACAACGCGTCACCCGGTCCAGGAATCGAAACTATAATCTTACGATCATGATGCTTACACCCTAACCACTAAGCCACGCGCCTCCAGATAAAATGTTACGAATAACATTTTTAAGACGCCCAGGAATTAATACGTAATATCTAAATCCTTAAACAATATTTTCTTTGTATATCTGCGGCAGAACACTTTGCCCATTTATTTGAATCAATACACCTCAGTTCACCTATTGAGAACAACTGGTCAAGTTCCTTGTCTCTGGCACAGACAGAAGAATACTAATGAATCATTCTTATTTGATGCAAATATGTGCCATGTATTTCACAGTAAATAATTTCGATCGAAAGTCTCATTTATCATAATTTATATAGCCTGTGTTCAACTATAAAATCGATGAGATAAAGTATGGTATATGTCACTGCTTCAGTGCAGAATATATTTTTGCTTGTGCTTTTCTATTAAAGATGCAATGATAAATTCTTTTCTCGCTTGCTTAAGGCGACACCTTAGATGCAACAGATCAACCAGCTCTAAAATGGAAGCAAAATATCTCTCAGAACACATTCCTATCTAATCAAAACAAGGAGGCCACACGTTAGATAATGTAATCTACGATAAAAAAGAAGACGCGATGGTCCCATTTGGACTACTTTTGATGTAGGTTAAGCAACAGCAATTTCTATTGCTTCTGAACAAATGACAGTACTTCTAGAAGAACGTTCAACTTATTGGGGATTAACAGGGCATCTTTGCTCAAATCAAAACCTCAGACACATTTGATATTGAAGTGCCAAATTTGATAACATATTTCAAAATAAGCTATCTTTTAGAAGATTCTGTGAATGCAGCTTGTACGAATTTTATCAAACGTTATCTTGCTCAGGAAAGACTTGGGGGCAGCCGACACAGAAAATCGTAAAAGTAGCAACAAAAGCGCTAAAAAGGTAAACATGTTTACTGTTATCTCTGCAAATTTCAAGTTTGATATTGTATCCAAGTCACATCGGTCGTCTGATGACGGAATATCTTACTTTTTTATCTTGTATGCTTTAGGGTAATTTGAATGTGAAAAATCATCGTCGGAATATTCTGCATGAGAAACCGTATAACATGATATGCTACTATGAGACATCTGTGAAGAAATGTACATGAAGAAATGTGCGTCTGTATGTGTGTTTAAAACTGTGTTTAAGTGTGTATGAATGTACATACACACACACACACACACACACATGTATGTAGAGAGACAGAGATAGAGAGGGTAGATATAAACAATTGTAAACAAAAAGAGACTCGATGAAGAAAATAGAGTTAATTTTAGGGTAGTGAAACTTCAACGTATTTCACGTTGTAGATGTTTGCGGGATTGTGGAGACTGAAAGATTAAATGCGATATTTATTAAACATGTGAACGCTTGAATATCATTAAGGATATTTGCTTGATAATACGGAATTAGGAATAAAACTATATGCGTTGATTCAAAAATAGGTGAGACAGAGAGTATATTATATTTATATTTTACGAGAAAATATATTATAGATAGGCGTAGGAGTGGCTGTGCTGTAAGTAGCTTGCTCACGAACCACATGGTTCCGCGTTCAGTACCACTGCGTACCACCTTGGGCAAGTGGCTTCTACTATAGCCTCGGGCCGACCAAAGCTTTGTGAGTGGATTTGGTAGACAGAAACTGGAAGAAGCCCGTCGTATATATGCATGTGTACTTATGTGTGTGTATATATATATATATATATATATATATATATATGTCTGTGTGTGTGTGTGTGTGTTCTCCCAACATCGCTTGACAACCAACGCTGGTGTGTTTACGTCTCCGTAACTTAGTGGTTCGGCAAAAGAGACCGATAGAATAAGTACTAGGCTTACAAAGAATAAGTCCAAGGGTCGATTTGCTCGACTATAGGCGGCACTCCAGCATGGCCACAGTCAAATGACTGAAACAAGTAAAATAATAAATATATATCAGTATATGAGAAATGCATGTTTATTCATGCAAAAATGTGAACGTTATATAGTGTTCATGATATTGCTTGCGTAAAAATAATGTAACACTACAAGAAAAATGGCTAGTTTCGTACAAATTTCTTTAACGACTTCAAAGTATAATTCATTCGTATTATTTTTTAATATTTCAATATATAGAATACAAAGTGCTGCTTGAAGCATCACATACAGAATCGTGCAATAGGAAGGCATACCCCATCGTTCAAAAATTACTCGTAGATATCAATAAGTAATGTACAACAGTTTGCCACGCTAGCAGAGTTGTCAGCATGTGTTTAAAAGTAAACAGATGTGGGAACACAGTTCCCGTTCATCGGGATAGGAACAGCTGTCAGATATCTCGCAAATGAAACCCTACAATCATAAAACTTCACAATTTGTAACATAGCCAAAGATACATAATATTAGGATAATAGGTAGAGTGATTATACAATAAAATGTTTCTCCGTGAAGGATTATTTGTGGCTCAGCAACGACAACAAGAGAAGTTTCCGATGAAATTATTAGTTCGTACTGATAAATTATAGGTACATAGCGATGATTAATTAATTCACTTCTCTGCTAAATACTAACCAAAGTCGATTCTCTGCTGGTTAAGCTTTCCTGTTTCAATAAAAGACGTATCAATAAAGTGCAGATGTTGATTTAATCGAATGTTTCTTGTCTCGAAATGTCTGACCTGACGTCTACGCAACAACTGATATTTGTAGCAATATTCAGATGTTCTAATTAAGTCTGGACATATCTGTCTATCTATCTATCGTTATGGCTGTCTATCTATATCTGTATATATATATATATATATATATATATATATATATATATATATATATATATATATATATATATATATATATATATATATATGTATGTATATGTATATTTATGTATGTATATATATATATGTATATATGTATATTTATATGTATGTATATTTGTATATTTATATGTATGTATATATGTATATTTATATGTATGTATATATGTATATTTATATGTATGTATATATGTATATTTGTATGTATATATGTATATTATATGTATGTATGTATATTTATATGTATGTATATATATATATATATATATCATATATATACGTATAGCATGTAAACAAACCGTATATGTGTATATATATATATGTGTGTGTGTGGTATGCATATATATATACGTATAGCATGTAAACAAACCCTATATGTATGTATATATATATGTATATAGGCTTATATATACATGCATATATGCGTGTAAGTGCTTGACTCTGTATGTTTTTGTAGCTCATGCTTTCAGAGTGTTACTAATAACACAATCTTTAGAACAGACTCCATCACAATCATACGTGGCTGGACCGTCTAAAGTACGAACTATAGCTATATTCTCATATATTTCACTTAAATTTATAATGAACGCAAATAAGCGATAGGATTACTAAAAACACACAAATTTAATCTATCAGTTAATTCCAATAAGACACTTCGATTAAGTGAATACAAACAAAAATATTAAGAGGGATGAAGAAATAAGACAGCGATATTGGTATAAGTTATTTCTACAAGATACGAATATATTTTAATGAATTCTTATTTTTCTATCAAACTCATTTATTATTCAATCTGGGAAACCAATCTGAGATAGTTTTCATTAAAATATCATTATGCCTGACACTACCTGAATTCTAATTGGTTTTTATGTTCTCAGAACGAAATATATAAAAAAAGACGGAGAAAAAAATTAAATATAGAAAAAAAAAACAGAATGTGAGCATATGTGTGAATGTGTATGAGAGAATATATATAGGCATGTATGGACGAACATAAGAATGTGATTTGCTGTGCATACAAGTTTTATATGCGTGTATACAGTTGACTTGAAGGATGAGAGCAATATTTTCATGGAAAGCACTACATTGACATGAGAATGAGTAGTTTCTCTCTCTCTCTCAATATATATATATATATATATATAGAGGGCATTATACATACATGCCAGACGGCATTATACATACATACCAAACGTTGAGAGGGACAATCAGTCATTTCTACCAAAAATATTACTAATCCCACCGATTAGTAATATTTTTGGTAGAAATGACTGATTGTCCCTCTTAGCGTTTGGCATGTATGTATAATGCCGTCTGGCATGTATGTATAATGCCCTCTATATATAAATTAATATGTTCAATAAGAAATAATTATTTTCGAAATTTTTTCTCTTATGAGGTTTTTACGCTATCTACCTGACAATTTCTTGTTAAGTTTTCCTTATTAAGTAGTGTCCTTAATTGCTATATATATATATATAATATATATATATATATATATATATATATACCGGAGTAAACACATAAATGTGAAACAAGGTGGAAAAAAGAGTACTCAAATACCAGGGGTAGAGTAATATGCTTTATTTAAAAGCAGCAGAAATTCAACAAAACCTATTACTCGGAGTTTCACGTTCCCGTTCGTCGGACAGCTTTTTAACGAGATGGGAAAAACTGTCCGACGAACGGGAACGTGAAACTCCGAGTAACATGTTTTGTTGAATTTCTGCTGCTTTTAAATAAAGTATATATATATATATGGCTCAGTAGTTAGAGAGTCGAGCTTACGATCGTGAGGTTGTGAGCTCGAATCCCGGACCAGGCTGCGTGTTGTGTTCTTGAGCAAGACACTTCATTTCACATTGCTCCAGTTCACACAGCTGTAGAAATGAGTTGCGACGTCACAGGCGCCAAGCTGTATCGGCCCCTTTGCCTTTCCCTTGGATAACACTGGTGGCGTGGAGAGGGGAGGTCGGTATGCATGGGTGACTGCTGGTCTTCCATAAGCTACCTTGCTCGGACTTGTGGCTGGGAGGGTAACTTTCTAGGTGCAATCCCATGGCCTGTGTCTATAATGACGTCACTCAAGATCAGATTCCAAACCCTTCAAGGCTGTGCCCCAACATGATTGCAGTCAAATGTAAGAACATAAAATGCTAAAAGCGTATTATACTTGAAGTAAACACGTTAGCAAGAAAACCAGTAATCTAGAATTAATTCTTTCGTTTCAGGTCTCGAGTATTTGTGACAAACTCCGAGCTCTGCATCCACAGTGGGATTCAGTGAAATTTAAAGTCGTGCGTACATCTAACAGATAAACCAGATCCGGTCCCGAAGCAATACGAGGCAAGAAAGCGGGTAGCGAACCTTCACGACTTATGTGGGTCCACAAACAACAAAATACGTCCACACATGCAACAAATGAATATATTTAAAACTCAGGTACACACACATACAAACGCAAACACAACTACGTACACACATAAATATACTTGTATTACATATATATATATATACACACATAGTATATTTTTATATAGTTATATATAACAGCGTGTATAACATATTACACACCTATATATACACATGTGTGAATGCTGTAAATTAAATCTGTAAGAGTTATCCCCCAACATACACATACATACACACAAACACACACACACTCAGACACACTTAAACACAACACCCCACTACACTTTGCGTAAAATTCAAGAGTATGAATGTGAGATGGTAGTAGAAATAGACGCACCATAGATGACACTCATAATAATTCTAGTAGTAGTAGTATTACTGCTACTACTACAATGACTACTACTACTACTACTACGGCTGCTGCTACTGATGATTTTAATTTAGATACTAAACACACATAAGTCAACATCTCGTTGCTGTTCTGAAGAGAATGCTATCCGCTTAGTAATTAATACAGACGAGGTGGATATCAGTTCCATTGATGCTGGTGACAGATGATATTCAAGTGTAGAGCGAGATAAGCACACTTACTAAATTTTCAAAGTATGTCTGTATTTTGCAAAAGGCTGCAAAGATTTTGAAGTGGTAAGAACCGCACGTGTTTATGGCGCTAAAACTGTGTGCGCGTGGATGTGTCTGTGCGCGCGTGTCTGAGGTACGTTTCTATGCGTGCAATGTGTGTGGAGGTTATATATATATATATATATATATATATATATATATATATTCTTATATTGTTTAAGTCAATTTTCGCCATATACTATATTGCGTACCTTACACGATATATATATATATATATATATATGTATGTGTGTGTGTGTGTGTGCTCATATATATATCTAACTACACACACACACACACACACACACACACACACACACACACACACACACATATATATATATATAATAACCGTAGATGTAGTTGTGTGTAAGAAGCTTGCTTCAGAGACAAATGGTCCCGTGTTCAGTCCCACTGCGTGGCATCTTAGGCATGTAGCCTCTTGTATAGCAGCAGGCCAACCAAATCTTTGCGAGTTGATTTGGAAGACGGAAGCTGAAAGAAGCCCGTCTTATATATATATATATATATATATATATCTGTGTGTGTATATGTCTTCGTGTCTTTGCCTTTCCACCAAATCACCGTTTCACGACCAGTATTGGTGTCTTGGTGTGTTTACCTGCCTGCAACTAAGAGCTTCGGCAAAACAGACGGATAAATTAAATACTAGACTTTAAAGAAATAAGTTCCGGGGACGATGCGTTCGACTAGGACCGATGAACGCCTTGCTCCAGAATAGCCGCAGTAAAATTACTGAAACGAGTAAAAAATTATCTATACGAATATCTTTCAAGTTTTTGGGTTTTATTTATTTTCCATTACACAATAGGATTTATAAAGATTTACATGTTAAATAGACATGTAAGGAATTTTTGATCTGAAATCCAGCAGACAATGTAGAAATGGGTTTTACATTAACTACCCATATGATATATAGAATTTTCCCGAACTAAACTTCATATATATATATATATATATATATATATATATATATATATATATATATATATATATATATAAAAGATTGAGAGTTCCAGGTGTAGGAAGAAAGTTACCTCCAAGTAATCTGCAGTAAATATAAGACAGCTTTCAGGGACAATAGTGGTTTATTGAAATGGAAGGTTGTGGATTCTTGTATCGAAGTACGATAAACTGCAAAAAGTCCTCTTTATATTTGACGGCAGGAAACCAACCACGGTTGCCGTGTGTGCGAATAAGAATACGACAGTTAAGGGATGGAGTAGATAAGATCCTTGTCTACTCCATCCCTTAACTCTTCTCTGAGTCTGTGTGTGTGTGTGTGTTTATATATAATTGAAATTTACAGAAAATATAAGGACGAAGACAGGTGTATAAACAAAAAGCAGGTGCATTAGTTTGACGATCGGGAAAGTGAGAAAGTATTTTACGTTACGAGCCTACGCTCTTTAACAAACAGGAATACGAGGAAATAAACAGAGAGAGAATTTTAAAAAAATGTGGATTTAGCGGTCAATCATGGCTCAGTGGTTAGAGCATCGGCCTCATAATCAAGAGGTAGTCAGTTCAATTCCCGGAATTGGCTATGTTGTGCTCTCTTCAGCATGACACTTTATTTCACGTTGCTCCAGTTCACTCAGCTGTATAAATGTGTTGCGACGTCACTGGTGCCAAGATGTATCGGCCCCTTTGCCTTTCCCTTGGATAACATCGGTGGCGTGAAATGGGGAGTTTGGTATGCATGGGCGACTGTAGGTCTTCCATAAACAACCTTGCCCTGACTTATGCCGCGCAGGGGAAATTTCTCGGTACAATCTCATGGTCATTCGTATCTTAAATTTGTCGTTACTATAATCCCTCTCTTTATATATATATATATGTATATATATATATATATAAATATATATATATATATATATACATACATACATACATACATATATACATACATATATATATATATACATGTACATATATATAGGCGTAGGGGTGGCTGTATGGTAAGTAGCTTGCTTACCAACCACATGGTTCTGGGTTCATTCACTTTGGGCAAGTGTCTTCTACTGTAGCCTCGGGCCGACCTAAGCCTTGTGAGTTGATTTGGTAGACGGAAACGTAAGAAGCCCGTCGTGTGTGTGTGTGTATATATATATATATATATATATATATATATATATATCAGTATGTGTGTGTTTGTGTGTCTGTGCTTGTCTCCCCAACATCGCTTGACAACTGGTGTGTTTACGTCACCGTAACTTAGCGGTTCGGCAACAGAGACCGATAGAATAAGTACTAGGCTTACAAAGAATAAGTCCTGGCGTCGATTTGCTCGACTTAAGGCGGTGTCCTAGCATGGCCACACTCAAATGACTGAAAAGAGTAAAAGTGTATATATATATATTTTTATATTTACTCACACACACAGCATTTAGAGTATGGCGATTCACACTTTCACACATTTGCTACAAAGCCTAAATGCTCTTTCATTACTTGCACTATTTCACATTACGAAAAACAATAAGAACAACTTTGTGCCGTGTAAGATTTAATTCTCAATCAACTCCGGCTCATTCGATGCTGATGCCCTCTTAATAACGTCTTAAAAATTCTGAAACTAGAAGCACACACTCACCTAATATATGTTAATATCATTTTTGCATATAGCTATCATATATTTTTTTTCGGGTAACGAAACTTTCGGTGTTAACGAACTGATGACTGCTTAATGGTATATATATGATGGTACGTTAACTTTGATATCTTGCCTGTGATACTGCCATTCTGAGCTTTACTCTCTAATTACATTTTAGCGGCTGCCTGTATGTTTTCGACATATAAATATACTTCACTTCAGGAAACATTAGTGATACTAGAGTATATTTGTGTGTGTGTGCGTGTTGTATACGTATGGCTGTTTGTGTATTAATCACACACGCAAGCATTCGTACACAAAAAAATATACACATAAATGTGTATGTGTGAGTATGTTCATGCGTGCATAAAGTGTTAGCTGGGGGAATCCGCAGTGAGTTTACGTCAGTAGAAAATAATCCGACAGAATATAAAATTAAAAAGCTGAAAGTATTTTCAATGAATCATAGCGTCTCGAAGAGGAAAATAATTATCGGTATAAATTATATATTTTCGCCTATAACACATGGTATATAATATATTCACAAAAGTGTTATTTTTATCAGCTACACATACCAACACATACGCGGGTGAGCGTATGGAATATATATATATATATATATATAAATATATATATATATATATGCTTGCATTTATTTGTGTGTGTGTATATATATATATATATATATATATATATATATATATATACACGCTTACATGTATGTATATATATATATATGTACACTTGCATGTATGTGTGTATTTATATATATATATGTACGCTTGCATGTATGTGTGTATATATATATATACGCTTGCATGTATGTATATATATATATACGCTTGCATGTATGTATATATATATATATATACGCTTGCACGTGTGTGTGTATATATATATATATATATATAATACGCTTGCATGTGTGTGTGTATATATATATATATATATATAATACGCTTGCATGTGTGTGTGTGTATATATAATATATATATATAATACGCTTGCATGTGTATGTATATATATATATATATATTATATATATATATATATAATACGCTTGCATGTGTGTGTGTGTATATATATATATATATATATATATATATATATATATATATACATACCCGCGTACACATATACACACGTATCTTACACGCATGTGTCTGTGCGTGCATGTGTCAAATGCTTCATATTTTTCCTGTCAGCGGCGCAACGTCACGAGTGTCGGCGTGTTTGGATTCGCTTGTAACGCACACCTCGCTATGATGTCTATTAGTTCCATACCTAGCCTCTTTCTAATTAGAATAACATACATAATTGAGTTCAGATTAAGCAATAATATCAAGAAAGTATATTGCTTTTGAGAGATGTTTATATATTCAGCTGATGAAACTTGTGATATGCAAACTCACCAGAGACATTGTAGATTGCAGATTGATCTGCTAAAAATCATACCAAATCTTTATCGGATGAGATTTTACTGGATGTGATAAATGTATGACATATCGGAGAATGGGAGAACAAAAAAAAATCCTTTATAAATGAGTTAAGGAGATGCAGCAGCTACGTATTGTCTACTAAAAGCAGTACTGCATCTCCTTAGAATATCACATACCACTGTTTTGGAAAAGAAGTGCTACATTTAAAATATGGACATCATAGATACTAGTCAATTGAAAAACGGATGCGATGATCACGGTCGGAAAATTTGTTATCTTAAGATTACGCAGTTGCTGTTGACCTAGGGTTTAACCATAATATTTCTACTAGAGATAAAGGGTCAGAAAGTTTGCGAGGACAGGGGCTGGTCGTTTACATCGACCGCCAATGTTCAGGTGATGAGTATTTTATCGCCTAAAAGGATAATAGGCAAAGTTTACCTTGGCATAATGCTACAAGAAATACCACGAAACATTTTGTCAGGACTTTCAAGGGCTAAAGAATAACGGTTCCAAATTTTAGCACAAGGCCGGCAGGTCTGGGGCAGAGAGTAAGTCGATTACTTCGACCCTAGTGCTCAACTGGCACCTATGTTTTCGGCAGGGCAATAATGGAAAACACAGTCTATCTCGGCGGAATTTGAACACAGAACCAAGCCGAGCGAAACACCACCAAGGATTTTGTCCAGGGTGTTAAAGATTGTGCCATCTCACTGCCCGTCAAGGGTTAAACAATAATAGTAAAGGAAAGTATAAGAACAATTTTGAATGCGTTAGTTTATTCAGAGATGAGACCAATTCCTTTATCGGAACAACTGGTGGACATTCTCTAGGGACGACTGCAGCAGAAAGCAGTGATAGTAAACTTGGTGGTAACGTATTAATTTAATTTAAATAAAATAACACCCTTTATACCCGGAAAAAATATGACTACATCCATTCAAGTAAAAGAAAGGGAAATCTTCACGGAATTTAAAATATGACTGAGTTGTAGCCAGGAAGAATCCTGAAACCAATGTCAGTAACACATGCACTGGTTCAATTTCATTCCGTTATTATTAGTCTGCAGGTAAAAATATCTATTCAACTAACTAATTAATCGCTTATTTAATTTGTTGTTTAGACAGTCAGTCTTTCTTTTCTTTTCTTTTTTTTCTTTTTGTGTTTCCGTCAAAGCACGTTTGTTGCTATTTACAACCTTTTCAATGACTTCTCTTTAAGGCCGTTACGGAGGACATGTATGTCTTTCTGAACCTTTGTTGCTTGTATTTGTGCTGTTTGTTTGTTCCTTCTCAAATCATGCCTGGCTCAAAAGGGCCCGTTTCCTTGACGCATAGGTTTCCCAGCTGGACGGGATGACGGTCCGTCGCAGGTGAGCTGCAAGATGCAGGAGGAAAGAGTGAGAGAAAGTTGTGGCGAAAGAGTCAGCAGAAGTTCGCCATTGCCTTCAGCCGGAGCCGCGTGGAGCTTAGGTGTTTCGCTCATAAACACACATATCACATCGCTCGGTCTGAGATTCGAACCCGTGATCCCTCGACCGCGAGTCCACTGCTCTAACCCCTAGGCCATGTGCCTCCACTGTATTTGTGTAGAATATGGTAAATAAAAGAGCTGGCAGAAACGTTAGCACGCCGGGTGAGATGCTTAGCGGTATTTTGTCTGTCGTTACGTTGTGAGTTCAAATTCCGCCGATGTCGACTTTGCCTTTCATCCTTTCGGGGTCGATAAATTAAGTACCAGTTACGCACTGGGGTCGATATAATCGACTTAATACCTATGTCTGTCCTTGTTTGTCCCCTTTGTGTTTAGCCCCTAGTAGGTAATAAAAAATAGGTAAATAAAATGACTGGTATCAAGGAAATATATAAAGATGCGGGCAACTGAACAGAGTAAGAATTCTTGACTGGTTTCGGCCTAATTGCATCTCATCAGGAAAACATAACAGAGACGTCATTGCAGCATCCTAATCACCATATAATTATATTTCATGCTCGTTAATGAACCCTGGGTAGCATAATAACTTTTTAAAAATGATTAGAGGAAAATATACCCATGGCAGACTATTGCAATAAATATTAATAATAAAGCGTAACGCTAACAGATCTAATGTACTTAGTTAGAGTAAATGATAGCTAGCGTGCATTCGTTGAAAAGCTGCACATGGCCTATTACACCGGTGGGCAAGATGCCGTTGATAATGATGATCGTGCTAATGATATAGATGATGATAAACTAATTACCATGTAACATTATTAGCCAAGCTAAGCAGCCTTAAATGCGCCAACGTCTAGCGTTTATTTATAGTTTTGTTCCAGTTCACCTAAACCAGATTTCTCATACCTTATCAGATTTCATGAAAGGCATGTTGTGATGTATGTAATGTATGCACGTGTATACACACATATATACATGCGTACATAGATATATACATACATACATAGATATATACACACACATACATATATATATATACACACATAAATATATATACACACATACATATATATACACACATACATATATATACACACATACATATATATACACACATACATATATATACACCACATACATATACATATATATACACACATACATATATATATATATATACACACAAAAAAGCGCGCACGTACACGCGTACTGAGATACATGCGTGTGTGAGTAATCATATGCATATATATATAAAGTTATAATTATGAATATAAATATATGTATAGAGAAAGGGAGAAATAGAGTTTAAAAAAGGGTGGGAGAGGGAGATGGACAAAGAGATAGTTAGAGAGAGAAAGAGAGTGAGAGAAAGAGAGGAGGTGGAGAGAAAGCGAGAGGCAGAGAGGGGATAGAGAGGAAAGAGAAAGGAGGTGGAGAGAGCGAGAGGCAGGGAGAGGAGAGAGAAAGAGAGATGGAGGGAAGGAGAGAGAATGAGCAACAGGGGAGGTGGAGCGAGCAAGAGGGAGGGTGAGATAGCGATCGAGAGGGAGGGAAAGGGAGAGAGATTGGAAAGGAGGGAGAGAGAACGAGCAAGCGGGGGAGGTGGAGCAAGCGAGAGAGAGGGAAGGGGAGAGAGATTGTTAGGGAGGGGGAGATAGCGAGCGAGAGGGAGGGAAGGGTAGAGAGAGATTGTTAGGGAGGGGAAGATAGCGAGGTAGAAGGAGGGAAGGGTAGAGAGAGATTGGGATGGAGGAGGAAGAGAGAGTGAAAGGGTGTTCTATATAGATACGAAAGTTTCCTTATTATTCTCATATATTCCGTGTTAACATTTTCAATATAAGTTGAATAAAGTAAAAATTCAAAATGGAACACCCATTGTTCCCCGCAGCTTTTAGAGTATGGTTCTACATCACCATTAAGACTATTGCTTGATATTGTTAATCGTTAGCATTCACATGGAGGGATATGCTTCTTTATCCTTTAATTGTGTCTGACATTGGACTGCGTCGATACCTATTTCTTTATTACCCACAAGGGGCTAAACATAGAGGGGACAAACAAGGGCAGACATAGGTATTAAGTCGATTACATCGCCCCCTGTACGTAAATGATACTTTATTTATCGACCGCGAAAGGATGATAGGCAAAGTCGACCTCGGTGGAATTTGAACTCAGAACGTAACGGCAGAC
>NC_043017.1:29799094-29834094 GCF_006345805.1 Octopus sinensis
ATGGAAAAATTGACCTCGGAAAGATTTGATATCAGCGAACAGAATGATGTAACATACACAAGAAGAAATGCTATCTCATACCGTGAAAACGTTGGCTCTTTACGATCGTAATCGAAATATTTGTTTTCTTATACAAGTACAAGATAATGAATATATGTGCGTATGCGGGAGGTGAATCGTGATAGCCGATTAAATTAAAACTAGCTTTTGAGTCTTGCTTCATTTTATTGACACCAGGAATAAAGAAAGGTAAAGTTGACATTGGCAGGTTCTGAATTCAGTGTTTGAAAAGCCGGAATACATAAAAACATGTTATTTTATACGATGTTCCAAAGAGTCTGCCAAAACACATCGTCGGCTTCAATTTGGTACAACGCCATTATAGGGAAGACGACCAAACCGACTTTAGTACTTGATTGGTGCTACGTTTTATCGACTACGAAATCATGAAAAGCGAAGTTGAACTCGCTGGGATTCGAGTTAAGAAACTAAAGTGTGCTGTAGCACTATTAGGGCTACAGTACAACGATAGCCACAAGAAAAAATAATATATAAACTATGAGTGGATATGCTAGAATACGTGTTCTTGTACGTTTAGGTGCAGGAGGGAGTATGTCCATGACAGCGATTCAAGTTCTCAACTGGTAATTATTTTATCGACCACGAACGGATGAAAAGGAAAATCGAACTCGGCAGGATTTGAATTCAAGATTTAAAACAATAATTGCTTCAAATTTTCACACAAGTTCAACAATTTTTGAAGAGAAGCTAAGTCGATTGAATCGATCCAATTGCTAAACTGTTACTTATTTATCGACCCTGAAAGAATGAAAGGTAGTGCACCTTGGCAGAATTTGAACGTAAAGACGGACATTAAACATTTAGTCCTGTGTGCTAACGAATCTTATTACTTTATTGCACACAAGGGGCTAGACATAGAGAGGACAAACAAGGACAGACAATGAGATTAGGTCGATTAGATAGACCCCAGCGTGTAATTTGTACTTAATTTATCGACCCCGAAAGAATGAAAGGCAAAGCCGACCTCGGCGGAATTTGAACACGTAACGAATCTGCCAGGTTGCTGCAATAAGAGTACTGATAATAAAATTGAACACCACGATAGTATGAAAAACCAAAGACATGATCACGGCGATGAATATAATGATATTAATTATAATGATGATTATTATAATTATCATATTAAAGTACTCATCTGCAGCGACGCTAGAAACACACACACACACACAATTTCGCATGCAAAACTAAATACCTACACACCTACTTACTAAGAATCAGAGAAACTATTAACTGTTAATCTCTTTCTGTCTCAATTGACACCAACTTTTCTTTCTCCGTCTCTGTCCCTCTCTCTCATTATTTGACTGTCACTCTCTTACAATTTACATCTCTCAGTCCCGACCACTCAATGTATCTATTAAACATCTCTCACTCCGTCAGATCTACATTTCTATCAATAACATTTTCAAAGACAGACGAAACTTTAATGTGACAGGGGTCATCTTTAAAGAGAACGTCTGAGACAGGCAATACTATAAAATCAACAACACGGAATAGTGCGTTTAATTCGTTTCTTTACAGCAAGGAGGCTTGTAAATCACATTATAATTACGATTCTCTTGTAATGACTCCGCACATCCGTCAAATGCCGAGCAAACGAGATTAACAAATTGTACCGACAATTATAGTACACGAGACACCTCGTATTCCGTATTCAAACACTTATGCATCTTTTACTCTTTAACGGCAATTGTGATAAATAAGAGACGAAATATAACAAAAAGCTCAGCTTGATTCACTGTAAATCGACATTGTAATATGTCACACATTCCGTACATCTATCTGTGTATCTTTCTTTCTTTCTCTCTCTGCCACTATCTATTTATCTACTTCTCTATCTATCTATCTATCTATCTATGTCTCCCCCCTATCTCTATCTATCTATCTATCTATCTATCTCCCCCTCTCTCTCTCTTTATATATCTATCTATGTCTCCCCCCTCTCTTTCTATCTATATATCTATCTATCCATGTCTCTCCCTCTCTCTCTATATATATATATCTATCTATGTCTCCCCACTCTCTCGCTCTCTATCTACCTATCTGCCTCTATCTACCTATCGATCTATCTGTCTCTCTATCGGTGTCTTTATCTCTTTCTCTCAATATGTCTGTGTCTGTCTCTCTATCTATCTGTCTGTCTCTCTCTATCTATATAAATATATTCTTTTACTCTTTTTATTTTACTTGTTTCAGTCATTGTACTGCGTCCATACTGGAGCACCGCCTTTAGTCGACCAAATCGAATCCAGGTCTTATTCTTTGTAAGCTTAGTACTTATACTATCAATCTATTTTGCCGAACCGCTAACTTACGGGAACGTAAACACACTAACATCGGTTGTTAACCGATGGTGGAGGGACAAACACAGACGCCCAAACATATACATACACACACACACTTATATATACAGACGCGCGCGCGCGCACTCACACACACACACACACACGTTTCTAAATTCGTCTATGTTTATAGTAGTTAATTCTTAGGGACACAACCCTTAGAACCTTTAGAATCTATTTCTCTTCAAACATTATTTTGCTTTTATTTACCAAATTTCTCAGTGAGTGGCCATATTGATAATACCTGAATGAGAGTAGAACGGTGCTTCGTACAACATAAAAGCAACACTGATTACAATAATATATGAGCATGAAACTTGAAGTAGCTCACGTCTAAAGTGTGTTTGCATTAAATTATATTGATATCTCGTTGGATTGAGTACATATGTTGTTGGATATGTTGAACACACTAGGAACCAAACAGTAGACTACACGCATACACATACATACACCTGAATCACACACATATGCATAAATTAGGTAATATTTATGAGTGTTTACAAGTGCATACGCACATTTTAAAGGGGCACATTATGTCATATGACATGTAACGTAGCATTGAGTTGCATTAAACTCGTAGTCACCCGAGGCTTCGATGCAGTTTCAATTAACAATGGAAGTTATTTCAAGTGCATAAATATAATCCTTCCGCAAAGTATTAACTGGTGATCATATTACCTCTTCCTTAGAGAAATTCAAATTTTAGAATATAAATTTCAGAAGCCCTTGAATAACGGTACTGTGGGAAAACGTGGCTTGCAAAATCGTCGCCATCAGCATCATCTCACCGAGTAACAATTTGCACAAATGTTTTCTGACATGGCTCCAGGTTTATCAATATCTATTTCTTAATTGCCCACGGGAGGATAACACATAGAGCGGACAAACAAGGCCAGGCAAACACTATTACATTGAGCCCAGTGCGTAACTAGTATGTTTTTAAACGACCACGAAAAGATGAAGGCTTAAAGTCGACCTCGGCGGAATTTAAACTCAGAACGTAGCAGCAGACGAAATACCGCTAAGCATTGCGCTTCGCATGCTAACGATTCTGCCAGCTCTCCAAATGAAATGCTTATAGCCTGTAACTGCAGGTATGAGATCTGTGAAGATAGATTGATTGACAGGTAGATTATATATATGAGCGTGTGTGTGTACGTACGTATCTCTCTTTCTCTCTCTGTGGCTGAGTATTAAGAAGCTTGCTTACTAACCACTTAATTCCGGGTTAAATACCTCAGCATGGTAAGTTGGTACACGGAAAATTAGAGAAGCCCGTCATGTCCATATATATATATATATATATATATATATATATATATATAATTGATTTTTATTTGAGAATGAGATAAAAAAAATCCGTGGTTGTGAAGATTTTAGATCATTTATAAATAGACCTTACAGCTGTTTCCAGGATATTTAATATATCCCTTCATCGGAGATGGTGTAAGGAGATGGTTAAGCAATAGTTAATTTAGATAATATACGAAATAGAGAATGAAGTGGAGGAATGAAAATAAATGTGAGATATGCAGGGATATTGCATTTGTAGATCAATTATTTAGCCTTGGTCTTTTTTATCACCTTCTGAAAAAAAAATTATATATACACTTGCTGATATATGACCTACGCTGGACTCCTTATTCGCATAATCACTGAACTTGGTGCTTAACTATGGTCTATCCATAGCCCTTACTCACCATTACCCGACACCTTTGGGTCTTATTGACACCATTATCTCATAACATATATATATATATATAATATATATATATATATATATATATATATAATTGATTTTTATTTGAGAATGAGATAAAAAAAATCCGTGGTTGTGAAGATTTTAGATCATTTATAAATAGACCTTACAGCTGTTTCCAGGATATTTAATATATCCCTTCATCGGAGATGGTGTAAGGAGATGGTTAAGCAATAGTTAATTTAGATAATATACGAAATAGAGAATGAAGTGGAGGAATGAAAATAAATGTGAGATATGCAGGGATATTGCATTTGTAGATCAATTATTTAGCCTTGGTCTTTTTTATCACCTTCTGAAAAAAAAATTATATATACACTTGCTGATATATGACCTACGCTGGACTCCTTATTCGCATAATCACTGAACTTGGTGCTTAACTATGGTCTATCCATAGCCCTTACTCACCATTACCCGACACCTTTGGGTCTTATTGACACCATTATCTCATAACATATATATATATATATATATACATATATATATATGTGTGTGTGTGTGTTTGTCTTCCCCCTCTCACCAGTGGTTATGTTGATATCCCTGTAACGTAGCGGTTCAGCAAATAATACCAATAGAATAAGTACTAGGCTTTAAAAATAAAACATGGTGTGGATTTGATCGACTGAAACCCGTTCAAGGCAGTGCTGCAGAAAGGCCGAAGTCAAATGACTGAAACTAGTAAAAGAATGAACGAAAGAATGTGTAATTGTGTGTGTGTGTGTGTGGTGTGTGTGTGTGTGTGTGTGTATATATATGCATGAAGAGAGAGAGAGAAACATTGTTATACGTGTATCTGTGAGTCATTGTTTGCCAGGTTTATCGAGTTACATACCTTTAAATCTACATGTAAGTCATCGATCCGGTAAAAACCATTACAATATTTGGGTCGGTATTTTTAAAATATAAATTCTGCCGCTCTACATCGACCATAGTCCGATGAAAATCGCAAAGAGAAATGCATAAATATATAGTATTTGTGTGCGTATACATGTTTATATGAGTATATGCGTATTTCGAATAAAGAACTTCCCATGTATTCTATACGATTATGTATGAGAATTTTAAGATCGTGTCATAAATGAATGGCAAGTGTTAAACGTTAATAATAATAATAATATTAATACTTTAAATATTTCACAAAATCAACCCAATGTCATGCACCTCTGTTGCCGGTGATGAATGATGTCGGCATTTGTCATCGCATCCTCCGTCTTGTATCAAAAACAATTTTAGAATAATAAAAGGATTCTCAATGTTCATAGTATGATTTCGAGCACACTCGGTAGAATTATGATAGGAGTGGCACCTCCGGGATACTGGAGCCGGGCACTTTCAGATATTAGTTTCCGTAAAATATTTTACAAAGTGGTCCAATACATTGCCGGCGACGAGTTGGAAGACTCGTTAGCGCATTGAGCAAAACGCTTAGCGTTATTTCGTCCGTCCGTACGGTCTGAGTTAAAGTACCGCCGAGGGTCACTTTGATCTTTATCCTTTGGGTTCGGTAAAATAAGTACCAGTTGAGTACTAGGGTCGATGTAATCGACTTATCCCATCTCCCAGAATTGCAGGCCATGTAGAAACCAATATAATATATATGTGTAAGTGTGCGTGTTTTTTAGTATGTGTGTGTGTGTTTCAGAGAGATAGAGAGAGATAAACTGATAGAGAGAGAGAGAGAGAGAGAGAAAGAGAGAGAGAGAGTAATTGTTTATTGTTCTGAAAGTTTATCGAACCTATTCTCAAGTCGGAAACAAAGATGCCAACGGGTTTCTGGTGTCGAGTGTCAGAGGAATTCGTACAAAAGATGCAGAATATTTAAGGCGTACTATTTTGTTGATAGACAATATCAGATTCCAAAGCCACAATTTAGTTATACAATAACTGTGCAAAAGTATATGATAACCTTCATAGAAAACTTGATAAAAAATAGGAGTCAAAATGTCGGTGTCACACGACAAAGAACAAGACAAAACATTTTGGTTCATCAAGGAAATATGATATTCAACAAAAACAAGACTGATTTAAAAACCTATTTTCGTTTTTTACATGTCATACACAATAGAGTGTGTTCAGAATTATTATCCTAGTGGACTGCAACAAGTAATAGAATATCATTATTTTAATAATTAAGTGATGTAATTAAAAGAAGTCCGAACGTTCAGAGGAAAGATAAAATGCCTGTCAATACATGCGAGTATGGGTATTCGTGTATGTATGTATGTATATATATATATATTTAGGATAATCGTATGGAAAACGCGGTTTTTATACTTTCATTTTTCGGACTTAAGATAAACAGACCTCTTTTTAAATTTAAAATATATCCTCCATCATGTTCTACTGTGCTTTTCCATCTATCCGGTAGACTGGCAAGGCCCCTCTTCCAAATTGCACTTGTCCCTGACGAAGAATACTTCCCCAGTGTTATTCTGACCTCGTCTACAGAATTCAAATATTTTCTGTTCAAATGATTTTGAAAACTGGGAAGTAACTTATAATCTGATGGGGTATTATAGTGGGTGGTTCATCGTTTCTCATTCAAACTGCTAGAGCCTTTGGAATGTCATCTTCGCTGTATGTGGCCGATAGAAGAACATCATTCATCTTGAAACCAAACATGTTCGCTTTTGTGTGTGTGTTTGTGTGTGTGCGCGCGTACATACAATTATATTCACTATATACATGTATATAATATATATATAATATATATTTGTATATATATAAATACATTCTTTTTCTCCTTTACTTGTTTTAGTCATGTGACAGCGGCAGTATGGTGCACCACTTTAATATATTGTGTCTATATATGTATATATATACGCAATGTATTCGCAAAAGTGCACAAATGTTTCCTTCTGTTCAATAATCGAGTGGATTGAAAAGAAAAAAGGACGAAACTAAAAAATGCTACTAGAGTATTTTAATGATTAGTTAATCTAATTGTAAGAAGTAAAAAACGATTACGTAAAAAGATAAAAGGAGAGGATTGTGATACGACATATATTACAAGAAGATGTATTCTGAGATGGTAACGCAAATACAGGAGAAAAATATTGAAAGAATAAAAGAGCGATGCAAAAAAACATAAACAAAGAATGAGGGAAAGAAAAAATAGCGAAGAAATTAGAGAAAGAATAAATAGAGGAGATAGGAGGATGGTGGTGGTGGTGGGGACGAAATGTATGCAAAAATGAAACTAAGAGCAGAGAAAAATATTACTTAGAAAAACAAAGACAACGTTATCTGCCAATTATTCTCACCGTTTCTTCACTCTATGATGTTAGTTAGACGTTAACTTCACCTGTGTGTGTGTGTGCGCATCTATAGCGATACACGCTCAAATACACGCACAGACAGACAGACAGATACTTGCATATATATATATAAGAGTGAGTGAGTGTGTTTTTACGTATGTATAGAGTGTTTTGGATCGACGCATCCGAGCATGTATGTAGTTCTGTTTGTCTATATGTTTACAGTCGGTACATATATGTGTGCATGTATATATATACAAATACATACATATATATATACATACACTTATAAATATATATATATATAAGCACATACATATATAAGTATATATATAAGTACATACATATATATACACACACTTATAAATATATATATATATAAGCACATACATATATATACACACACTTATAAATATATATATATATATATAAGCACATACATATATAAGTATATATATAAGTACATACATATATATACACACAAATATATATATATATATATACACAAATACATAAATATATATACACACAAATATATATATATATATATATACAAATACATACATATATAAATACATACAAATGCATACATATATATATACATACAAATACATATATATATATACATACAAATACATATATATATACATACAATTACATATATATATACATACAATTACATATATATATGTTGTTATATATCTTCCGCTTTAAAACAATACAAAAAGGAAACTATAAGATGGCTAACTAGCTCTGCAACTAACAAGCTATTACTAGTTAGTCATTGCCATGTCTTAAGTAAATATCAAGTAACGAATGTATGTCAAAACAAAGAGCATGACGATAACATTGTCATTATTTATTTCTTGGAGGTTTTTTGTTGTTTTTTTCTTTTTATTATTATTATTATTATTGATAACAATAATGCCAAAAACTACGCTCTTATAGAGTGGATCTTGAATGGCGTATTTACATTGCAGCTCATCACGGTAGCTGGATGTAACCCAACAACTGCAAATTATATATATATATATATATATATATTATATATATATATATATATATGTGTAAGTGTGTATATGTATATATGTGTATGTGTATGTATGCATGTATATGTATGTGTAATATATATATATATGTATGCATGCATATATATATAGGTATGCATGTATATGCATATATATATATAAGTATGCATGTATATGCATATATATATAGGTATGCATGTATATGCATATATATATATGTATGCATGTATATGCATATATATATGTATGCATGTATATGCATATATATATATAGGTATACATGTATATATCTATGTATGTATATATATATATATATACATATATATATATATATATATATATATATATGTATATATATATATATATGTATATATATATATATATGTATATATATATGTATATATGTATATATATATATGTATCTATATAGCGAACATGAAAATAATGATGACGATGAAAGTGATGATGATGATGTTGATGAATGATATTGATGATGATGGTGGTTGTGATGATGTTAGTGATGGTATCGATATTGTTGAGGCTGAAGATGTTTTTTTGTTCTTTTCCGACAAAGGCTTGTTTTAGAGGACTTTAGAAAGGCATTCTACAGAATGTGTAGGGGTTGACAGAAAAAAGGAAACAAAAACTCGGGGATGAAAAGAAAAAAAGCCTTTAATATTATAAAAAGCGTACGAAGTTTTGCGGAAAATGTTGTTGATGGTGATGTTCACAAAAGATAATGATGATGACGGCCACAGCGACAATAACGACTACGGCTATAAAGATGATTAAGACGATGATGATGATGACGATGATGATGATGAAGACGATGATGATGAAGACGATGATGATGATGATGAAGACGATGATGATGATGATGAAGACGATGATGATGACGATGATGAAGACGAAGACGAAGATGGTGGTGATGGTGATGGTGGTGATGGTGATGATGATGGTGGTGGTGATGACGACGACGACGACTTGCAATAAAGAGGCGAAAAATATTCATCGCTGCTGATATGAGAACGCTGCTGATATTTGATAACCATGACGTATGTGGTCACAATGATGATGATGATGATGGTGATGATGATGATGTTGATGATGATGATGTTGATGATGATGATGTTGATGATGATGATGTTGATGATGATGATAAAGACCTATTCTGCTTTTCTTTTTTTTTGTTATTGTTACACGTAAGTATAATGTTTATGACGAAGAAAACGTTGATGGCGCCGAAGCCGCATCTTTCACTCTACGTATCGTGATGATGACGATAATTATAACGATTCGTTTTTCTTCTAGTTTATCTTATTCCACTACTTGCAGAGGCTTCACGATGAAGATGATGATGATAAGGAGGAGGAGGCGAGGAGGAGGAGGGAAGCATTGACTTCTGTTGATGATGATGTTGATGATGATGATGGTATTGATGTTGACGATGGTGATATCAAGATGTTGATGATGGTGATGCTTATAAACACGATGATGATGATGACGGATAATGATGATGATGATGATGAGGAGGAGGAGGAAAGCATTGACTGCTGTTGAAGATGATGATGATGGCGGTTGTACAACGGCGATGATGATGATGACAAGGAGGAAGAGGACGCGGATGAAGAGAAAGAGAATGTTGACGTCAGAAAATATCCCTTGAATAAGTAATGGCTGTGAGAGTCCTGCTGCTGGTGATGATGATGATGATGATGATGGTGATGATGATGATGATGATGGTGGTAATGATGATGGTGATGGTGTTGGATATGATAATTATGATGAGGATGATGAGGATGACGATGATGGTGACGACGACGATGATGGTGATGATGATAAAGAGGAAGAGGTCGAGGAGAAAGAAGCTCTCCATGTCAGACAATATCCCTCCGCTAAGATGAAGTTAATACCTAAGCTAGTGTTGCTGCTGCTGCTGCTGCTGATGATGATGATGATGGATGATGCTGAGTCTAATGATGATAATGAGGACGACCACGACGAAGATGACGATGGTGGAGGTGGTCATGACATTTATGTTGATGAAGATGATAATGATGATGATGATGGTGATGTTGAAGGCAGCGGCGGTGTTGATGATGATGATGATGATGATGATGATGATGGTGGTAAAGGCAGCGGCGGTGGTGGTGATGATGCGGATGGTGGTCATGACATTTATGTTGATGAAGATGATAATGATGATGAAGGTGATGTTGAAGGCAGCGGCGATGATGATGATGATGAGGGTGGCAATAATGATGAATTAGGTTCCGATGAAGATCGATTTTTTTTTTGCCCACGGTGTCGAAAATTAAGACTGAAAAAAAAAATCAAAATGAATATAATGATGACGATGATGATAATAATAATGATAACAACGAGTGGAAATGATAAGGGAAGGAGATTGTAGAAGCGGTGATGGTGATGGTGTTGATTATGAGGGTGGAGATGAAATTTGGAAAAGGAGAATGATATGTTAACTAATTAACAATTTAATTGAGATTACTCTTGACGTTGTTTTATATAACAAATAATTCCTGTTATTAGTCACTACTTTAATATCGATTAATGTAATACAGGTTGGTTCAACTATTTTACGTTAAGTCAGAGACCATAGAATTACCATCACTTGCGACTAATTTGCTGTTAGTATGTAATTTTTTTTTTCCCCTTTCTGTGTTTTTGTTATTTAATATAACATAATTACAGGGAAACATTCAAGGGGAACTAGTGCTGCAGTGTTTCACCAAGTGTTACGTTACTAATATGCAATATGAAAACAATAAATGGCAACGTGAAATATAACCACAGGAAAAATATATTTCGATGCTTATAATTTTTTTTTTTAATTAGCAACTTAAAATTGAGCTTTTTGATATGAATCGGAAGAACATATATTTCTGATATATATATATATATATATATGGTATATATTCACAGGTTAATGTGATTCCAATTATTGGCACAATGGTATTTGACAATAAATGGAAGAATTGAAAATGGTCTTCTCTGTATTCCACTTGTGAAAGCATCCGCTAAATATTTATTTCTCTACTAATCGTATATATTTGCTAGTCTTACTTGTTGCTGTTTCAATGCACGTATGCGTCTGGATATATAAACGAGAAAACGAGTATTCTATATAAACGGCAGATTCCACTTCTTCCATCGACTCTGGTAAGTCCGCTGCTACTCACAATTACTGACTGTATACGATCATTTGAACGTACAAAAACACGATGGAATTTATTTGTATCGATTTATGTATATGTATATATTGCTTCTTAAGGAACATTTAAATTCTCAGATAGTATTATAAAATAATAAAATGCTGTGTGGTAAGTAGCTTGTTTACCAACCACATGGTTCCGGGTTCAGTCCCACTGCGTGGCACCTTGGGCAAGTGTCTTCTACTATAGTCTCGGGCCGACCAAAGCCTTGTGAATGGATTTGGTAGACGGAAACTGAAAGAAGCCCGTTGTATATATGTATATATATATATGCGTGTGTGTGTTTGTATGCTTGTGTGTCTGTGTTTGTCCTCCAAGCATTGCTTGACAACCGATGCTGGTGTGTTTATGTCCCCGTTACTTAGCGGTTTGGCAAAAGAGACCGATATAATAAGTACTGGGCTTACAAAAGAATAAGTCCCGGGGTCGAGTTGCTCGATTAAAAGCGGTGCTCCAGCATGGCCGCAGTCAAATGACTGAAACAAGTAAAAGAGCATAATACACGAAGTCTTATTTGTCTTTCCCTCCTAGAATATAACGCAAGAAACTCTTTTTAAAAATCTGAGAAAGATTCATATGACTTTACATAGCATATGTTTGTCTTTCATTTCTTTTCCAACACCGAACGTAAACATTTTCTCCGTTTCCTCTTTGTATCTTTGCGGGTTTCTGTCTTCTGCATTCCTACAAACGAACACCTATTGGGTAAGGTTACGAAATGTGAACTTGACTTCAAATAAAACTGCGTTGAATAGATGATAAAGAAATACGCATTGCCGTAATGAAAACTTACTACTAATCTCTTTTTTCGATCTTAAGTTCTTTGAAGTGGGAAAAAACACCAAAAGAGAATTTGCACAGCAGAAAAATAAATGTTACTACGAAAGAAGTATTCAGTTTAAATCCTTCTCAAAATTTATATACATTAAGAACAATGTATTTCCTGTAAGAATATGTGATGTTGATACAAATCGGTCAAATAATTCGCTGAATTTATGAAGATCAATATACAAAGAGCTTTAAAGAGAAGATTCCTCGTTAACGGCAGCAGAGAATTATTTCTTCCGCATAATGCGAATTTGTACTAATATACGTATAAAAATGCCAATGTATACGTACGTATATACCTACGTATGCATGCATACGAACGTATATACCTACATATATACTTACATACTTACATATATATATGCATGCATGTATGCATATATATACACACACAAACACGTGGATTTTTGGCATAAGGCCAGAAATTTTAGCAGGATTGCTAGTCAGTTAATTCGATCCTAGTTTATGACTGGTACTTTACTTTGCAGAATATCCTAAAATAAAATTGAACTAGCCGGGAGTTGAATTCAATGAGTAAGGAGCCAGAATAAATACTTCAAGGGACCTTGTCTGATACTTTAACGATTCTGCCTTTTCGCAACTTCATTTATATCGTTGTCTGTCTGTCTGTCTGTCTATCTATCTGTCTATATATATATATATATATATATGTCTGTCTATTTATGTATTTGTCTGTTTGTATTATGTATCTATGCATGCACACGTGTGTATTGTGGCCTATTACTAGCATTGTATAGAGTTAACTGTGAAAGCACATTTCTGACTCAAGAACTGCATTTCTATATCTGAAATTATGTTATCGTTCCCAGCCTAGGCCAGATTTGAACCCGAATATCCATGACCAACTATACTCCAATCATGTCTAACTGTCTTTCAGTTATATTCATAACTACACTATCCAATATAAATTTTCCTTCTCTAAAACTATGGGGTCCAATTTGAGGCAAAATTTGATGGTAGCTCTAGCAGGTCAATCGACAGAATATAAAGACTCCACTGATTCGAAATCAATGTCGAAAAGGAAGATGGAATTATAATAACTCTCTCTTGTTCGTACATTCGTTGTTTTTACTGGTCAACTGTTAAAAATCCCCTGCAAGTAATGCTTCTTGCTATAAACTACGCTCCCGTATTATTCATTTCTTAACTGGCAGCCAAAAGTAGTTTCGGCACTAATTTTGTAGATCCTTACAAGGAATGATATCGAATTCGTTTTAATCATCTTAATTTCGTTTTAAATTGGGTCTTGTTAGTTGGAACTATTGATTTCTAAGTACGGCTTTCGTCTTAGTTATCAAAGAAACGTTCACTGCAAAGCGATGTTTCCACAAGCATTAAAACCATCACGCGTCGAACAAATTTAGAAGAAAGAAGTAGGAATTAAGATCATTGCTTTGATTTCCATCCTTCAGAAAAACATCCTTCTGTCTAAAAGTCAAATCTAGTGAAAGGTTTATATATCAGAATCGGTCTTACTGTCCTATCCCAAAATTCGAACGCTTTAGAATCCATGGCTAAGGCAGTAATCTTATATAGGACAACATATTCGATCTAACTGCGCATTTGAATTATTACACCAATGCTCTTAATAAATTAAACTCGATCACCACTCAATCACGACCTGCTTTGTGAAATCTTTACGTAAATCGATTTGGAAAGATGTTATAGAATGGAGTCCAATTCATTCGACTAGGATGTGCATTTGTTGTTAAGTAAAGAAGCAGTAAATACATACATAACACACAATCCTGTATGTATATGCATGTGTGGGATCAGGGAGGTAGAGATGTAGTAAACAGGCTTAAGTACTGAGAGAAAAACGCTAATTAGAAGCATTTTATATATATATATATATATATATATATAATTATCTATCTATCTCACTCTCTGTATGTATATATATATATAATATATATATATATATATATACATATATATAATTATCTATCTATCTCACTCTGTATATATATATATAATTATCTATCTATCTCTCTCTCTCTCTCTGTATATATATATATATATGTATAAACCAATATATACGTATATATATCTGCATGCAGACACACATTTATATACCAATAAAGACACTGAGAGAATGTTGTATATATATGTACAAACGTATTTTGTGTGTGTGTGTACATATATATGTATACAATATATATTTTATTTATATATATTTACATATATACGTATGTTTGTACATTATATATACAGGGTAAGTGGGAGAGAGAAACATTGGATAGTTCAAGATGAAAGGAAAGAAGGAAAGAACCTCAAGAGACAGAGAACTAATGAGTATAATTGGCTCAAACTAGCGACTAATGATCAATAGTAAAAATTAATTAGTATTATAAATGAATTACGCATTTGTTTATGAAATTACTGATTTGATTTGTTAAAGTTAGTTATAAAAGTGAAGCATTCATTTTATTATTTTTCTTCTTAGATGATAAATTATATTAAAATCTCCACCGTGAACCGATAACAGAAAGGAGAAAAACAAATTTCAAAGGACCTGATATTGAAAACAAATTAAAAGAAATAATAAATATGCGATGTTGCTTTAGCATCAAAATTATATGCTCTATCTGATGGATGTTGGAAATGGTTTGCCGGATGCTGGTTAAAATCAGACAATCATAAGATGGAAGATAAACCAAAATCGTTTTAGCCATCTCTCGCTCTTTCTGAACTACTACATCTATCTCTGTATACGCATCTACTCTGATTTCCACCGTTAAACGCGATTTTTTTCACATATCTCAAAGTTATTATTTTCTGAATTTTTCACTCACACACACACACACCACACACACACACACACAATGTAAGGTAATGTTCGTCCTCTAGCTAGATCGATTATACGGACTTATAGTTAAATGTATTGCACCTATTATCATGAAACTGGTTATTATTAAAGGGTGTTTTGTATGCTTAGGACGATTAGGTTTTTGTTCTGTTTAGGGTTTCTGTTTATATCTACAATATTAATTGACATGAAGGTAAAAATATACCCTCAAAATCAAGTGACCTCTAAACCAAGCGACATCAAGTTCAAGCAACCACAAGATCAAGTGACCTCGAGTTCAAGTGACGCTTTTTAGTTTGTAATATATGGTGAATTACCTCCATGTTAATTAGCATTAATGCTGATAATTGTCTATGTGTTTGTAGCGGATAAATCAGCAATCGCCCGATATCACGATTCGCTAGTATAATGCCAACTTGATCAACAAAATCTGACTAATCACTTCTTTGTGTCGGATAGACTCCAGCAATTGTTTTACGTTCGTTTTGGTTCCTTTTCACCCTATCAACCAGTATAAATTCAGTACACCGTGAACACTAAACAGAGAGCTTTGTGATGCTGTAAAAACGGCTTTGACAGAGACTGTAGGAGTTGACGGCGAGCTTGGCAGAAACGTTAGCACGCCGGGCGAAATGCTTAGCGGTATTTCGTCTGCCGTTACGTTGTGAGTTCAAATTCCGCCGAGGTCGACTTTGTCTTTCATCTTTTCGGGGTCGATAAATTAAGTACCAGTTACGCACTGGAGTCGATGTAACTGATTTAATCCGTTTGTCTGCCCTTGTTTGTCTCCTCTATGTTTAGCCCCTTGTTGGTAATAAAGAAACAGACTGTAGGAGTCGACCAACAGAGAGAAAGAGCGGATAGCAGCTGATTACACAAAGGGAATGAGCAGTCTGAGGAGGGGCGACATTAGAAGCCTGTAGCCAGCAAGCAACTAGCCACATTTTATCTGCTGCTACATCTACATACACCAAGTACAAAATCCCTCTCGATATTTTGTTGTTCGTGGTAACAATCTTCATTTTTTGCGTACGAAAAGAATAATTTGATTTTTATCAAAATCTCGACAAACTCCGGACTTCCTTTACGTACATATTAATGTATGGACGTATATATGGATATATGCATATCACGTGATCACGTGACCGACGAGACCATCAGATGTTGTTACACCTCGCTGGTCACAATGCGTTCGCATTGTTTTAGCCTTCGAATCAGGCCAACCCGAAGGCTAAGTGATCAGACCAACAGAAGAAAGAGTGAGAGAAAAAGTGGTGAAAGAGTACAGCAGGGATCACCATCCCCTGCCGGAGCCTCGTGGATCTTTAAGGTGTTTTCGCTCAATAAACACTCACAACACCCGGTCTGGGAATCGAAACCGCGATCCTACGACTGCGAGTCAGCTGCCCTAACCACTGGGCCATTGCGCCTCAACATATATATGCATATACGTATGCGTAAACAGATGTTTCTGAGACCGCTTGTGTGCGTTACACGAAATATTTATGAGTTGAACTCGCAATTAAGAGAACGGAGCTAGAGTTTGCTAGGTGTAACACTGAGCGAGGGAAATGTAGCGCAGAGTTACGTCAATTTTATATTTCAAAATTCATTTGTGTAGGCGTTTAATTAAATGAAAGCTAGAGCCATTGAATTAGTCTTTTTTCCTCTTTCACACACAGAATAATTTCCCTTTGCGGATTCCTCTAAAAGTGCAACAACATGTAGAATACTCATCAAGGAAAACCGAAGTGAAATGAGTAAACACTGGAAATAACTATGTAAAACTATGTCAAAATTATGCGGAAAACAAATTAGGCGCCGCAGATAATAAATCATCTGCACAAAAATATCCAGCTTCCAGCTTTTAAAAACATTAAAACTAAAATAATAATGTTGTTAAAATATATGTTTGTATTTAAGCGATCTCAATATTGAATATGCACCCGCATTGGTTAAAAATAAACAAGTGAAAGATTATAGAATGCGTTCTTAATTAAGTATATCCTTCGATGTACGATATAGTCATTAGAATTTGTGTTACGTGAACCTGTGTTAACCTTCGGTGAAAAATGAAATAATATAGCATTTGGATGATTTTACGCCCGGATGCATGATTTCATTGATCAGTGGAAACAAACGAACAGCGCTTAATTTGAGGAAGAAAATTGTTGTTTTTCTATCAAGAATTCTATCGCCCATCATATAATTCTAGACAGTTACAGACGGACATACAGTTAGCGTAGGAATCCTAATCAGTAGAACGTTAGAGAAAAGGAGTTAATTTCTGGCGGCAAGGAAAATTAAGATATCTCATTATATATGTGTTTGTATGTGTGTGTGTGTCTGAGAGAGAGAGAGAGAGAGAGTGAGTGTTGAAGCCTTGGTAATTACGTCTTAATTAACATATGTCTTAGCTACTATTACAATTTTGTCTTTTCTTCATATAGCATTCAGTGATTTGAAAATCAGTAAACGAAAGATTATAATTAAGTACAAGATACTACTAATGAGAAACAATAAAAGAGGCAAAGAATAAAAGAAAATCACGTTACACTTTACTGGAAAACTAATTATCTTCGTATGAAATATAATAAATATTCGCTAGCTTACAAAAGAACCTTAATTTTCCCAGAAAATGACTTTTTCCTGCTGAAATGTCCGTAGATACCTATCAGTATGATTATCTTTATACAAGCAAATACATTTTGGTGAGAAGACTCGAAATGAGTAAACGGATACGCGCGCGCCCACACACAAACATATACATACATACATATAAAAACACTGCACGCACGTACGAATACGCTTATACACATACTACACAAACACACCCTCACCTACGTATGTACTTATATATATATATTTATACATGTTCTCCCATATGTACGTGCGTGTACAAACATAACCATAAGTATATATATATACACATGTAAATACCTATCTATCCATGTATATAGCTATATAATATATATATATACGTGTGTGTATGTGTGTATATATATATATATATGTATGTAAGTATCCTTTATCCATGTATCTAGCTATATATATATATATATATATATATATATATATATATATATAAGTATCTATCTATCCATGCATCTAGCTATATATACAATATATATATATATATATATATATATATATATATATATATATATATTAACAGTGTATTATTAAAACCTGATAATGGTGAACTAAATACATGATTTATATCTCATTTCTCAGTAAAATTGAATTTGCACCAATGTCTCTAGCAGATCAACAGTTGCTAATCATATTTGGTGGAAATTTGAAGCGTCAGTCAACTTCGACTTAAAACGAACAAATGCTTTACCGTCTACACATTTGCATGCAGAACATTTGTTGAAGCCGATGTGTTTCTTGATAGTGAATTTAATAGATTCATTCGTCTATTAAAGACTTAATAGGTGAGGAAGCAAAGTTTATGCCATGAAATATGTGGCACTCCCAATGTTTGGTAATTCAACAGGAAATTTAACTGCATCCTTCACTACTGATGAGTGTTTTCATATGGATGAGTGTTTTCATATGGAAAAGAATCATAGCATAGTCATTGAATTATTGATGATCATTCAAATGACCTAAAAATAAAGCGTCATGAAGAGTTCTCTTGGTGAATGCAGACGATGAATTGAGAAATATAAAACTAAATTGTTGTATAGCGACACATTAAGAATTAAAGCTGACGAATGAAACCAGTGCTTTGCTCATGGAATTAAGTTCAGTTAAGGTTAGATCATCGTCGAGGCATAGAAGATGGATAAGCGAAAGCCCTACGAATATTTGGCTTCGGATGATACGAAGAGGAACAAAGTGACTGACAAAATATTGCGTATAACAGGGAATAGGATTCACAAAACTAACATATATCTATTTAAAATAAACATGCTCCTTCATATATATATGTGTTTCAATGTAAGAGTTCTGAAATCCTTTTACTAATAAGCAGTTGCTATCTAATAACCTATAAGGTGAAGGTGATGGTTCTGCAATTTTGCATAACTATTACACAATGCTCTATCATGTCAATTAGTATTGATTAAAGATATATGTTTCTTCACACCAAGACTAGAAAGCCAGTATTTGTTACGTAATTAGTACACGTCCTTTAAGGGATGTTAAAACTAACTCTGTTATTAGTGGCTAACATGAAAGACGTTAGTAGCAGACACTTGAACAGGTCTTGGATATGTGACAGTACTAGGAATATGTATGGGGTTTCTTTCTATAGTTTAATTCATTTCACTCCCAAATACGGGGCAACATCGAGTATAATGTTTCTTCGTGATATATATTTATATATATATATATATATCAGTTACATTTTCTTAACATTTCACATATTACACGTTTTAAAATAAAATTCAAAGCATTGCTCGTATTTGAAACTTGCTTCATGAGGAGCTGTACATCTAAAACGTAGTACTATAAGTGGCAGAAGTAACAAATGTTTGTCATCATCCATCAGCTCAATATGATCTTCCTACCTGTGATGTCTGCACTACACGAGAATTTCGGTATTACAACACAAAAAGATTCACACTTTGTGTCCAAAAGCAAAATTTGTCGATGACGCATTGGTTAAATATCTACAATATGTCTCCGGTTCGCATCAGCCATACAACAAAATAAATAAATCTATACTTTGAAAA
The DNA here is from genome assembly GCF_006345805.1 of Octopus sinensis. NCBI lineage: Eukaryota > Metazoa > Mollusca > Cephalopoda > Octopoda > Octopodidae > Octopus > Octopus sinensis. Next base: position 29,819,135 of record NC_043017.1, read on the forward strand.
TAGGCATGTTCCTCAGATTTTATCCTTGCTAGACAACATAGTACAGATTAAGATTTTAAAAAAGGATAGCTGAAAATTCTGAACCTCACTTGCAGTTCTACCAGCATGATTTGTGCTCTAATTCATCATGCTGCCAACATATTCACAGTTTCAATAGCTTAGGATCCGCAAGATTCTTCTCAAGGTGGGAGTGATAGAGAACAACACTTCTATCGTGGTTGTGGCCTGACATGTCAAATCTCAATAAATTTTCTTCCATAAATGTTTGAAATTAATTGTCATTGTGCATGGCAATATAAAAGTTACCAACATATGCACATGCCGTCATGTACCAAATTTGCGGAAGTGTCTGACTGACATCGACTAACTTACCAACTGCAGATATAGATATATAAACAAATAGCACCTGAGCAGGTGTATCAGTCTTTTCCATCATCACCTTCACCACAATCTCAAAAAACACATTATATGCAATGGTATATAATTCACAGCATATATTCGACTATCTCTCTAGTTTCTTAAAAACTAAAAATACGTACACATATTCATATATCCTTGACTGACTACCGCCGTGTTACGACGACGAGGGTCCCAGCTGATTACGATCAACGGAAGAGCTTGCTCGTGAAATTAACGTGCAAATGGGCTGAGCATTCCACAGACATGTGTACCCTTAACGTAGTTATCAGGGATAATCAGCGTGACACAGAGAGAGTGACAAGGCTGACCCTTTGAAATACAAGTACAACTCATTTTGCCAGCTGAGTGGATGGAGCAACGTGAATAAAGTTGGTCTTGCTCAGGACACAAACGCGTCGCCGGGAATCGAACTCACAACCTTACGATCATGAGCCGAATGCCCTAACCACTAAGCCACGCGCCCCACCATATTCATATATAAATGTATGTGTAAGACCTATCTGTAAAATTTATCATTATTTTGCAAACAGCAGATTTCGTGTCTAAAATTACGAAATGCTAAATTTGCTTTACAGAAAATGTTGTCGGTGATATAATATATTGGATACTTTTAGTTAGTTCCATACCACAGTTTCACGCATGAATCCAGAATGTGGATACGACTTTCCTTAGCGTGCGTCTTTCGTGCTGGTTGTAATTTGGTTTACTTCAAAAAACTACAATGAAGTCTACTCAAAATTGGTGTCTCCAAATTCTTGCATCTTTAATTGGTGCACAAATATTTATAGCCATTGAATATGTATGTGAGAGTGGATATTTTTCAATGTGCTTAGTAACTGCTTCTAATAAACATGAATCAAGTTTCAAGTAGATATCAGAGCAAATTTTTCTTTTTATATAGGCATATATTTAAATTTATCCCAGCTCTGCATTTGCGAGTGGGTAAGAGCTTACATAAGCATGTGTGTGTGTGTGTGTGTCTTATATTTTACATGTTTATTTCATCGAATAAGTTGAAAAGATGAAGTGAGATTGGAATGGAATGAGCAGAAAGTTCGTGGACGTATATTTAGATAGGTAGGTAGAGAGACGGTCAGGCAGGCAGACAGAGAGAGAGAGAGAGAGAGAGAGAGAGAGGAGAGAGAGAGAGAGAGAGACAGACAGACAGACAGAGAGATAGACAGAGATACAAATCCATAGATGGATGGATACATAGATATATATATATATAATATATATATATATTATATATATATATATATATATAGAGAGAGAGAGAGAGAGAGAGGGACAGACAAATAGACAGACAGAGAGAGACACACACACACAGACAGACAGACTGACAGATAGATAGATAGATAGAAAGAGACATAGATAGACGGATAGATAGAGAAATAGATAGATAGATAGAAAGAGAGACGGATAGATAGATAGACAGATATATAGACAGAGAAAGAGAGCTTGATAGACAGGTAGATAGATAGACATAGATATATAGATGGACAGACAGACACGAATAGATAGAACTAGACAGATAGAGTATATATACAAATACATTTTGCTTAATCTGAGATTTAAAAATGAAGCAACTTCAGTGATTCACACCCACAGACACACACACTTATATATCTGTGTGTCTGTTTGTATGAATATATATATGTATGAGTGTGTGCATATATGTGTATGACAGGCAGAGATACAGAGAGAAATATAGAGAGAAAAAAAGAATGATTGAGCGAAGTGGGGACAGGAATGGGAGCGAGGAATACCAATTGATAGTAATGTGTAAATAAATGAAAGACAGGAATAATTTTTCTCATACTTGTTCTGCAAAAAAATAAAGAAAAAACAGAAACAGAAACGTACAGTGGTGCTTCAATGAAGATAAAAATAACTCACGTTATAGCAATGAAACATTATATCTCTAGGACGTCTCTATAATTACTTACATCTACCCCTGGCCACAATAACGTAGTGTACTTACCTGCAAAAGAATAAGAAAAATCGTTAAAGTCATTTTCATAACAAGAACAAAACAAGAGCAGCAGCAATATAATAATAATAATAATAATAATAATAACAAGAATAATAATAATGATAGGAAAAGAATAAAAGATAATAGTATTGTTCATCATCATCAGTATTTATATTGCATTATTATTTATTCTTGAAGATATAAAATAACACAAATTTGAATATATCTTTTAACGAAATGTCACATTTTGAATGTTTATTTATAGTAACGCTCGAAAAATTTTCTGTTTAGTATTCATAATGTACTGTGAGGGGGGAAAATACAGTTATCCTATTATGTGTGATATTATCTGTACATCGCTAGTAGCTTTGCCCCAAGCAACGAAATATTCTTCTTTTTTTTGGGGGGGGGGGGTTATATTTAGTGTTTATTGTTTACATTAATAATTCATGACATTAGTAAAAAAATAAAAGGAGGTTTTCGTGCTTATAGAATATTCTAGAGCAATAATCTATAAGTTTTTTTTAAATATTTTTATTTTACATCTGTTGTACGGAGCGCCGTTTTAGAAAAACTATAAAAATCGGCGCCACATTTATAAGTGTGTAGGTCGCTGATCCTCCGCTGAAATGTATATTTGGAACAAAACTGCGATTAAGACGCATGAGTATTGCCGAATTTGAATTGTGGTTGATTTATTCTAAGATAAAAAAAAAATACTCATAATGCGATGTAAAATAATACAAGATGAAGAAAAGTCTGAAAACTATCACATCCATAATGGTTTCAACAACAATTTGATCGTTAGATACAGATAAAGTATATTTTCATACGAAATATATTTGCTGTATACCATCATTAAACTATGGGACATATATTTAAGTGGATGATATAACATTCTCATTGCTTCAAATGAGAATATAATTAATTACAATGAAACCGGAAATAAAGTAACTAAATTAATTAGCATTGAGTTTGCCATCTAAGATGAAAAGGACCGGAAATGAATTAGTATTAAGAAGTTGAATGTGAAAATATTAAAATACTATTAATTCATTTGCGAATGATTTTAGTAAACACAAGGAACTTTAAAATAGCTGATTTATTCTAATTTTTCCTGATCTACTTTGTGGAATATATCATTACCTAGTAATATTTATCTAAATGGGTAAATAGGTCATATATATATATATATATATATATATATATATATATAATAGTATATAAGTTAATCCAAACATGAAAACACAAAGAGAAAACACAACAACGCGAGGAGTGTGGAACAAATATAGTATTATTGGACACCCAGGAAGGAAGGGAAGAAGGAGGGTTTTACGTTTCGAGCGGAGCTCTTCATCAGAAACATAGATCCAGAGGAGGGAAGACAGAGAGGAAAAAAATCGCCAACGGTACACACGAGGTCACATTATATGATAAATTAATTAAAAATACACAATACACATTATGTAGGGGGCATCACCACTCTTTATATAAATTTTGAAATGCAAATATGTGAATGAAAATTAAGTTCAGACCTCTACGTGGTAGCTACACCTGGTAGCAAGAGCTGTCAAATCTCCCTCAAAACACCCTACTGTCTTAATCCGACAATTCTGCCTATTATGTAGTTTTAATGAGAAATTCTAACTAAAGATTAAGATTGCAAAGAGGGGAAAAAAGAGAGAAAGCAAGCGAAAGATTTGGCTGACTGTCATCCTATAATCCCCTTGTTGCAAGCGAAATGCTATATACCGGCTGTGTGAGTAACTGGTTGTTTTAACGGCGGAACAAACAGGGGAATCCCATTACAAAATGTTTTAATCGATTGTCTCTGTAAGTATGGGGGTTAAGGAAAAAATACAAGCCGCATTCCAATCTATGCACCCGTCTCCACATGTGTGTCATTTTCACGCGAACCCATCTAACCGTTTGACTGTGAATCTCAAGACGATCAAGAATACAACGATCATATATATATATATATATATATATATATACTCTTTATTCTTTTACTTGTTTCAGTCATGTGAATGTGGCCATGCTGAAGCACCGCCTTTAGTCGAGCAAATCGACCCCAGGACTTATTTTTATAAGCCTAGTACTTATTCTATCAGTCTCTTTTGCCGAGCCGCTAAGTTATATATATATACATATATATATTATATATATATATATATATCATTACAGCAAAATCATATATATATATATGCATATATGTATGTGTGTAAATTCGAAACCCTAAAAGTATAATAAATATGTGCTTATTCATTCTTGTTTTTTTCAGGAAACAAACGCTCACACACGTACACACACACACACACAAACAAACACACATGTATACGAAAGCTGGTTCACTGAAAGGCGGAAACATTACTGAGCCATCATACAGTATCTCGTTCTCAGTTTTGGGAGTAGATCGTCAAATGATAAGACATTCTATAGTACCAAATGCTTTTACTCCATATCAGTCGCTTTTACAGATATTATATCTCAGCATGAAGTTCTTCGCTACAACTAATTCTACCCTTTAGCTTGTAATAAATCAATAGAATACAAATCTAAATCCCATTTCCATGTCTCCCTAGTTTGTAGTACACCTGATATAACTCACATCAGTATCTGCATATGTGTATGTGTACCTATATCATACATACATATATATATATATATATATATATATATATATATATTATATATATATGTGTGTGTGTGTTTGTGTTATATATATACATATGTTTGTGTGTATATATATATATATGTTTGTGAATATATGTAGTTATTATGTGTTATATATATGTATATACATATGCGTATATATATGTATGTATGTATTTATATATGTATAGATATGTTTATATATATATACATATGCGTGTATATATATATATATATAATATATATACATACATATAGATATACGTATATGATATCTGTCCATATATCAGCATACACATATGCAAATTTGCATGTGTATACTTTTGTCTGCTTACTGTTCGAAAAGGAAACAGAATCGATACATTTTCGATGACAAATATGAATATAAATGTGTAAGATATTTTGCGATATTATCGTGTAAAGTTTATACATTACGAGAGAGAGAGAGAGAGGAATGGAATAGAATGGAGATAGCATATCTATCAAAAATCAACTCCTGCTTCTACAACAACGACTACTACTACTACTTGTACTACCATCAATATTCCTGATGTTTGCAACGATGGTGATGGTGGAGAGCTTGACGATTATGATGGCGTGGCTGATGCTAACTCATCCTGTTATTATTTATTTGTGTGATGTACGTTGCTCGAGCGGGATTGTACACACCCGCTGGTCCAAGCATTCTAGCGTTACTAACATTACTACAGCTGCTGTTAATCTCATCTGGTTGTTATATATGAGATGTGAGCAAGGTCTGATGATCTTTGACGCAAGAACACTGCTTCTTCTCCCAATACTACCTCTGTCATGGACGCCGAACTTGATGCCGGGAAGCTGGATGTGGATACTTTAACGTCAAATTCCTTTCTAAGCTGTCCTCTCTATCTTATGCTATTTCTTGGTTGTTACGTAACGACTGAACGTTCATTTTCTCGTTAATTTCCTTATTTTACAAGAGACAGCTGAAACAGCTCACTTTCAGTATTTTCTGTATTAAATTCTGGCAGGAGAAAAATAAGGAAAAGAATTAATCTCTCAAGACACGAGGCCTAACTATTATTAAATATATTCTTGGATGTAACGTTTAAGCATTGTCATTCACAATGCGCTACAGGTGGGATCAAAGTCTAGTTTGTGGTAATACGGTAGGGTAAATAAATCATGTATTTATTTCAAATTTTCCAAGACTTACACCTCAGTTATGAAAAATGAATTAGGTGTCGAATAAGTCCAGAAGGACCAGATTCCGTTACGAACCAAAGCTCACTATCTCATGCTATCTAATGTATGTGGCTGTGAAGTAAGGATTTTGCTTTGTGGCACCCTGGGGAAGTGCATTCATCTACGAACCCGAGCCGACGAGAAACTTGTGAATTGATTTCGTAGAGGGAAACTGAAAGAAATCTGTCGTATATATATATATATATATACTAGCAGTATCGCCCGGCGTTGCTCAGGTTTGTAAGGGAAATAACTATAAAGCATTTTTAGAGAGTTATAGCCAAAAAATAGCAAAATAATGGAAAAAAATATGGTAAATTTTTTTTGATAGTTAAAAAAGGTGGAGTTGCGTCCCCTACACAGTTTGTGGTTTGTGTTCCTGATTCTCGACCCCATGTCGAATTTATCGATTTTTTTCAGAACTGGGGGAACTTTTCAAAATTTTCGCTGCGTTAGTTTTGAATTATGACATTAGGCTATGTGTGTGTCAAGTTTCATCAGAATCGGTTGAAAGCCGTGGTCAGGGTGAGGGTACAAGCAAACAGACACACAGAAACACGCACAGACAAACTGCCGTTTATATATAGAGATATATATATATATATATACATACATACGTAAGATTATTTATATATATGCGTATGTGTGTACGTATGTATGTATGTGTATGCGTGCGTGTGTGGGAGGTGCGTGTCAATGTTTGTCCACTATCAGCACATGAGAACCGGTTTTAATGTGTTCACGTCCTCGTCACTTATTGGTTCTGCCATAAAGTTCAACAGACTAAGTACCAAGTTAAAAAGGAAAAAAACCTGCTGCGAATTTATTCAACTAAGATTGGCTACAGCATGACCACAGTCTAATGATTGAAACAACAAAAAATGAAGAAAAAATGATTGATGCAAAGATGTTGTCTTCTGTTATAGACCACCACCAGTATCCTCGTGTTCGTCCAATTTTTCTACATGTTTTGTCTAAATTCTAGCAGACACAGTTAATGATAACAGCCCACACCATACAGACTTATGGAGTAGGTTATCAGCAAAGCAAAATAAACTTCAACAAATAGATAATTATTTGATATATCAAATTTGAAATAATCAGAAGTGCTTCAATCTGCATTTATGGCCAAGCGTATTGCTCAGGATGTATAAAGACTTGGTTATTTCTATTACTCATCAACGAAGAAAGTATGAATATAAGCATGAATTGTATCTTAAATGAGTTTGTGATTCACTTGAAGTTCTTGTGTGAATATATTTCTATTCATATACATGCAAACACATGCACACAAACACAAATACCACACCCATGAGCTCACACATACATACACACACACACACACACACATATATATATATACGTGTGTGTGCAACGCGGAGTAGATGAAACAGAGGCGACTGAAGAAGGGGAATTTTCCTTGTGTTCTATGTCCTGTACTCTATTTGTTCGTTGTTTAAGAAAAATGTCCATTTCCTTGGTTTTGTGTTTATGTTTTCGTTTCTCATTGTTTTCGACGTTTTTTTGGTGTCCTGTACCCATATATGCATATATGTATACATGTAGATGTAGGTACCTACATATATGTATGTATATATGCATATGTTTTATTTATTAATTTGTTATATATATATACCTCTATTTATCTCTCTCCCGCTCTCAATATATATATATTTTCTTCGTACGTTAGTCATTTGACTGCGGCCATGCTAGAGTACCGCCTTTTTTTTAACCGAAGTAATCGACACCAGGACTTATTTTTTACAAACCTAGTAAACCCAGCATCAAGTGTATTGATATCGACAGGATACAGCAATATTCAGCCGGCTCCTCTAATTGCCAGATGGGCCTCTGAGAAAAAACGGTATATCGGTATCGCTCAATCTGACCAGCTCTATAACAAGCTCTACTTCATCGAAGAGATCTAATAAGTTTAAAACTGGTGCCCCAGCCTGGCCACAGCTTGTGAGCTGAAACTAAATAATAATAATAATAATAATAGCGGCACCATGGTGACTGCTAAACATTGATTAAATTAATAGTAGCATTCATCATAAAATGGAACATTGGTTGCAGGATCACTTAGTGACAATTGATCCCTCTTCACGTCCATAAATTGCTGGACTTGTGCCAAAACTTGATACCCATATTGATATTCATCTCCTCAATACCTTTCGGTGTTGCTCCTAGATTCCATTAATATTAACCACAGAATCCAATGCTCCCTTTAACCATCTTAATTCATTTCGTTAATTGCATCATATACACTTGCTAGCTACCTGAATTATATTAGGACACGCTAATTATTAATAAGATGACTATGTAGCAAAATCCTCACTGCTTGTAATTGTTGCTCACTGATTTTGAGGTTTTGATGTATATAAAACCTTATGGGTCTTCGCATTGTGACCACGTCAATTTGGTTAGAGAATCATATAGAAGGAAATATTGTACATATATATTCAGAACAGGTTCTTGACAATGAAACCAGCATTACTAAACCATTTACGAGTCTTGTATGTTGTTTCACGTCAATCATTAGATATAGTAACAGAATACATCTTATATCACAATCTACCATCTAAAGCAAATATACGTTGAACAATGTAATCTCCGAAATCCTCAACTCACATGTTGTTAAATGCTGGAACACCTTAGATAACAGGTCCATCCGATAAGGGTTGAATGATTATTAAAATGTAACATGTACTGTGAGATTTTTATGGAACACCAGCTCTGTGTTATTGAGATAATCAGTTTCCTTTTATTATGCAGTTATATATAGAAGCCCTTTTGAAGGAAAATCACGGAATAGATTATCATTGTATGATCCCATCTATTGCTCTTTCGTTTGATTACTAGATAGAGTGACACAAAGTGCTGGTAAGCTCGCTCGCTTTTAAAGGTCACGTTAGATAATATGATTTTAGATGCACAATGTTTGAACGAATGAGAATGCGTGCAGTTGGGAAAACCTTCATCAAAAGTGACTTCTCTTTTTCATCAGTATAGACCTGAGGTTATAGAACAGCAACAAAAACACCAATAACGACAGTATACCCATCGGGTATACCAAACGGATGCAAAAGGACAGGGTAGTGAGAGGAGAAATTTATGCAGGATTTTGCACTATGATTTTGTGTACACGGAATCACATCAGTTCTGGTGCCCTCGAGTCTCAACTATGCTTGAATTTTAAATTAAATTGCACAAAATTAAAATATTTTTTTCTCCTTACCGAATCAATCCATCAAACGAAATAATTACAAATGGAATATTGAGTTCAATAAATGATTCGTTACATCAACATTAATTCGAATAAATGAATTAATGGGAAGGAATACAACCAATTACATAAAATCCAATACATCTGTTATTTTTAAAAAAGATCCCGGATTGTAAAATGCAAACATCTCAACGGCGTGTTGTGAACGTATCTGTGTACCATAAACTCTCACAAGTTTATAACACTATCTATCTATCCGTCTGTCTAAATCTATCTATTTCTCTATCTATCTAACTATTTCTCTATATATCTATCTATATGTCAATCTATCTATCTATATGTCGATCTATCTATTTTTCTATATATCTATCTATCTAGTTATCTATTTATCTATCTATCGGTTTGTCTGTCTGAATGTCTATCTACCTTCGTGTATGTGTCAGTAATTTTGAATGCTCAATTTTAATTTTCATTTACGGTTACACACTAAGGGAAGAACACGGGATTTACTACATATTTTTGTGTGTGTATGAAGGGGCGGCATTTTGGGAGGGAGCAAATATTTATGAATTAGTTCCGTATATGAGCTGGTTGGGGAGGGAGCGGTCTGCGCATATGTGATTCTGTTTGTGACTATTATGTATGTGTGTGTTTGTGTTAGGATCTGTGTTTGTTATTTCCAGTCGAATTATTTTAAACAGATTCTCTCACTTCCTACAGCAAAGACAAACTGGCACCTTCATTCTGCAACGTATCAATCGTCTTGACAGTCACGAACCTTCCAAAGTAACGGACAAGCACGCTTCGACTCTGCTCCCGGATATACAATCTTTCATCCGTATTAACTCAAGTTAAAATTTATATGCAAACATCACACCCTGAATGAAACGAAGACGATGCAGCAAGGAGATTTGTATATATTCAACTGGCTAAAAATAGTAGCCAATTGCGTTAACACACTGATTTACACACGCACACGCACACACACATATCTTTTATCACATTTGTTTTAGTCATTAGAATCTGGTGATGTTGGGGCACTACCCAGAAGAATTTTAGTGGAACTATTCGACCATAGTAATTCTTTTCAAGCACTGATTCTTATTTAATCGGGCCCTTTTGTCGGAGGGCTAAGTTACGGATGATGTAAAAGCACCACCTTCGGTTATCAAGCTGTAGTGAAAAACAAACACACACACATATATATATATATATATATATGTATATATATATATATATATGCATATACGATGGGCTTATTTTATTTTATGTCAACCAAATCCACCCACAAGGCTTTGGTGGGCTCAAGGCTGTAGTAGAACACACTTGCCCAATGCACCATGCGGTGGGACTGAATCCGAAAAAATCTAGTTGCAAAGCAAGCTTCTTAATACAGCCACATCTGCGCTTATAAGTATTATATACAAATATATCAGGAAGTTGTAGTTTATCTCTTGCAAAATCTAAAGCCTACACAGACTCTACTTAACTCCACTAAGAAAGGCAATGAATCAGTCATTAATAATGTATATGTTTTCTTCACACCAGTTGCCGTACCACCCACTGATAAATATATCTACAATTAGGTGGAGTAGATTAGGCCGTTGACATTAAAGTGCCTTAATTTGCATCAATGAAATCTTTCAGCTGGTAATCTAGAATACTTATCCGCTCGGCAATATGCATCGCTCAGAAATAGCAGCGTAGGATAAAAAATTAAAAAAACTATGCATATGTAGGCGTAGCAGTGGCTGCGTGGTAAGTACTTTGCTTGTACACAATATTTTTCCCTGTTCAGTCCTGCTTCGTAGATTAATAAAATGTATTCTTTTATAGTTCTGGGCCCAGCAAAGCATTGTGAGTGGATACTGTAGACGGGAGGTGAATAACGCCAGTCATATATGCATGTCATTTAAGGTGGCGAGTTGGCAGAAACGTTAACACGCCGGGCGAAATGCTTAGCAGTATTTCGTCAGCTGTTACGTTCTGATTTCAAACTCCGGCGAGGTCGATTTGCCTTTCATCCTTTCGGGTTCCATAAATTAAGTACCAGTTACGTACTGGTGTCGATCTAATCGACTGGTGCCCTCCCCAAAAATTCCGGGCCTTGTGCCTAGAGTAGTAAACGATATATACATGTCATTTAGCAGCTCTGTGTTGAGGGTGATAAAAATACTAGATTTTAATAATAACAGGAAAACTGGTTCTATTTGTTCTCGTAAGCCATTCCAGGCGGTGACCTACAGTCTCCGCAGTCTAATGAATGAAACAAGCACATATAAGAGACATCGCCCTGCGGTAACACAGTTTATTTCGCAGTCTTGTTATGCAGGTTTCGATCCCACTGTGTGATATATCCTGAGGATTTATGCTACCAACAAAAGCTCCTTCCAACTAACACATACTTTAGTCGCAGCTTCGTAGTTGCGAAGCGTCCGCTGCCTTGTCATATATGCATATTCTCTTTCACAAGCACATAAAAACGTGTGTTCTCTCTCTCTCTCTCTCTCTCTCTCTCTCACACACCCACCCACACACACACACACAGAAATACACACACAGCCCCCTCCCCATAAATATACGCATATATGTAAGTGAGTTATTGTAACACGATGTTTTCCACGTATGTAGATAAATATTATCGTAACAGTACATCAACTGAGTCTCAACCGCTCATTACTACATATTCCCGTTGGCCGTTTTTCAAACATCGATTCAGTTTTCCACTCATAATTCTGTTTAAAATGAGAATATTGCATGCATTTTTCTGTGTATGTAACAAATAGTTGTTATGGGAAAAAACGGCGTTCTGGCAGCAGCATCTATACGAAGGAGAAAATGCTGAGCGGTTTTAGTCAACATTTACGCTTTGAGTGTCATTTCCGCCGAGTTTGAGCTTACCTTTCATCCTAACGAGGTGTATAAAATAAATGCCATTTGAGTCCCACCCCACAGTATTTCATGTTTTGTGCGTATAGTAGAAAATATAATTAGTCATGTACTTAATATTTAATCAATTAAGTAATTGTGTGCTTGAGTAATCGTTCAATCACTCAATCAATCGTCTAAGAATGTCGTTGTACTTGCGCCAACATTTGCAAACTCATAAATAAAATGCCCTCACTATTTCAGATTTGATTGAGGCCTACGAAATAACGTCGCATTTAGAAAATGTTCGCAAAATTCTGTGATATGTAATAACGGAACTCGTCTGTTTTTATATGCCGAGTACAAAATCGGCCGATGTTCACTTTGTCATTCATACAAGCGAGTCAATGAAATAAGAACAAGATAACGACTTGGATCTCTGTATTTGAGTAGAGAAGTAAAATGTTGGGCCGCGTGGAGAAAGGAATATAATTATCGGATATCAGAGTACTAGAATGATGTGAAAGCAGAGAGTTTTCGGCAGAGTTTGAGATTACACCGACTAGAGACAAAGGAAATAATATAAATTGTTTGGTTTAACCCTCCGACTATTATTTATGACGACCTCTTGTGTTAAAAGAAGAAAGTTGGTGTTAATATGTAAAGCAAAAACACTATTTTTCTACTGCCCACTTCATATGGTGAAACAAAATCACCATAATGAGCATAATATTGATGATGGTAATCATGATTGTTATGATGCTGATGATGTTAATGTGATAGTTATGGTGACCACGACGACGAAGACGATAATGGTAAAGATGGTTATGAATTATTAAAATGGAGAGCGAATTACATTTAAAAACTGAAATAAATTTAAGCATTAAACATGGCGACGCCAATTCACTAAAATGTTCGCTAAAATAATTGACCATTTTCGCTGATCGCATTTCAAAACCCACGAGAGAAAGAATTTTGACTTTGCGTTATAATTCACTAAGTTTAGGCTTGTGGAAGACGTCTTCTACCGTGCACTATATAAATGAATATCATAACGCAGACAAATTTAAAACAATCTCTGAGGTATTTAAGTGTCATGTTTGAAGGAAAAAGTCATCGCTTCAAAGATATATCTCCCCTATGCATATGTGCAATAAAATTGATACAAATGCACATAGCGCAGCTAATTGACTGCATAGATAAACACAAAAGCACAACGACATACACATACACACACATCTGTGCGCACATATGTGTGTGTATAAGCATGCATGGTTGCAATTTGTCAGAATACAGAAAGCTATACATTTTATACACCGGGTGTGTGCAAGACTACTTCATAACTTAATGTTCAATGGATATTTCATCCAGATAACATGAATCAGCAAGAATAATCCGGTCGTGCTTGTATAAATTGCGTGTGTGCATATATCAAAAGGATGTGTGAAACGCTATTCCCCTTAAACAAATAGAGTCATACCACCATCATCAGCTGCCCGATGGATATCATTATAGTTTCGACACTTAGGCAGTACCATTCAATCCAGCGGTGTCAACAAACATACCAAAGAAGCCACAACTTTCAAACACATTTACCCTATACACAACACTATCGGTAAATAAATTCAGTAAGTAAATCTATAACCAACTACTAATTACGTAACTAAACAGTGACCAATCCTTTAAGTCATACAAAAAATAATCCCTAGCTCCTTCCGTAGTATAATATAAAAGTAAATGCTTAATAACCACATTCTCCCAATCTAAATATACGCAGGATTAAACACTAAATTTAAAACCAAACTACATCAAATACACACAAACATACATACATCTATATCGATATTAATAGTAAAACTGCAATAACTAAATCATATACACAATAGCGACCAATCTTTAAGTCCATACAAATAATAATCCCCCCGGTCTTCCATAGTTACTACTATAGTCAAATAGTGAAAAAGCTTTATATAATTCTCTCCAAAACAAAACAAACTGGGTTGAATTAAATTTGACGAATAATATAATAATTATGAGTGAAATACATTATTTCATAATTAAGATATATATATAATTATGGAATTTATTTATCGATGCGGTTGTATACTGGGTAAATGTGGTTGAAAGGTGTGATTTATTTGGCTTGGTTGTTCCCAAACAACACTTATTTTAGTGCTTTTGGCACCGCCGGATTGAATGGTACTGGCCAGGTGCCGAAACCATAATGGTATCCGTCGGGCAGCTGATGATGGAGGAACGTTGGACTCTTGGTATAGTTGTGGAATAGTATTATAACACATTCATTAATATATATATATATATATATATATATACTTTCAAAATGTGACCTCGTGTGTACCGTTGGCCATTTTTTACCTGTCTTCCCTTCTCTATGTTTCGAACGAAAAGCTCCGCTCGAAACGTTAAACCCTCCTTCTTCCCTTCTTTCCTGAGCGTCCAATAATACTATATTTGTTCCACGTCCTCGCGTTGTTGTGTTTTTTTGTGTTTTCTTGTTTGGATTAACTTTATATATATATATTATATATATATATATATATATATATATATATATACGCATCTATTTTCTAT
>NC_043017.1:29844094-29846594 GCF_006345805.1 Octopus sinensis
ATTTGGAAAGTTGCATTATCACTCATGTCAACGCCCATATCGAACATTGATATATAAATTCAAGGATTGTGATCCATCCTTGGTTAGTGTATCCTGTCTGCATTTCATTTAAATCTGTGATCTGGTAGCGTAAAATCTGGAAAGTTCCAGTAAGAAACTACGATCCCTATTGATCAAAATTCGACCCACTTTTTTATTCTTTTTTCCCTTCTTCCCAAAAAGAAACGCTCTACTTTGTATTTTGTCCCCTCTGTGTTCGGCCCCGTGTGGCCAATAAAGAAACATAGACACAAAGCGAATTCACACACACACACACACACACAGATATGTATAAATATATGGCTGTAATACGTGGAGGTCTGGTTTTGCTCATTCTTTTTGATATGTTCCATCCGCTTACAGTCAACAATATATCTGTCTCTACTGTCGTGGCCTACCAGAATTTCTGGAACGTACAAAGGCTGCCTTTTTGGTATACACGCACAAATACAGACAAAGATGAATGCAACACACGCACGCACAGAAGTATATATATATATATACATACACACACACACACATACAGTTGAAACACTCTTGTCTCAACTTAAGACCTTGAAGACTGCTTTAATGGAAGAAAGTATACTAGTCCCTTAATATTTGATATTCAATATTTCATCTATTCAATAAGACAATACTTCATTTAATTTACTATATATACTATTTATACTATATATTCTATATTCTTCATTAATATTATAAAGAATATAAATAAAACAAAAACAAGTTGGACTTCCATTCAATAATATATATATATATATATATATATATATATATATATATACATACATACATACACTCATGTAGATTACAAAGACGAGGAATATTTAGTTTGCGTAGTCTTTTTTATCAGTTGCTCGAAAATGCTGATTTAGTATATATTTTATTGTGTCTTTGGTTCGTATTGCTGTCACTGTAGAGAATGTTTGAAAATCGGAATCCCGTGGAATTCCTAAACTTTGAAGAACAGTGTATATACATGTGTGAATGTGTATGTACGTGAGTAAGTATGTGTGCGTGTTTGTGAAAACAGACAGCCGTAAAGTCACTTGACAGTTAATTATCTAAATATGAAAAAGGAAAACATTTTTCTTGTGATCTTTAAAAATTCCCCAGCAATGTTTACCTTCCTTTTTTTCTTTACTTTCGTTTTATGCTCTTTGGCCGTCTTTGATTTCAATCGCAGACTGTTTTACTTGCTGTGATAATGTTTTTCTTACATTCGTTTCAAAACTACGAGCCCATTATGAGTAAACAGAGTACATATGGTAATACAACAAACTAGAAACTGTATATCATTGTCTTCATATATATATCTTACGTATGTCTTAGACTTTTGCGACGTCAGTATCCTCATGCTGAGAATTCCAATGTACTTGTATTGTATTTTTTTCGGTTTAAGGTTGCTTGCTCACGTTTCCATAACTCACAGCCTTGCCTTGCCTTGCTTAGATACCGTTCATTGTTTTTTTTCAAATTTTCTTTCTTTGTTACAAATGTGCGCATTCAGGTGAGTTTTGTTTTGATGTATGTACGTGGAAGTGCATATATCTATATCTCCATATATTAATATTCGTCAGAAACAGTCTTCGCTCACAGATATTCAAATTGATACTGCAAGTTTTTCAGCATCATACATATATATGTGCGTGCGTGTGTGCTTGCTTGTGTGTGTATGGGTGTGTGCGTATTTTGTTTGTGTCTATGTCTGTATATGTGTGGGTATTTGTGTTATTTATATATATTATATATATATTATATATATATATTATATAATATATATATATATATATGTGTTTGTACCAAGATATATTTTTTTAGTTTGGTTCAGTCATGACTGCGGCCATGCTGGAGTCCTACCTTTAGCAGAACAAATCGACTCCAGGACTTACTCTTTGTAATCCCAGTAGTTATTCTATCGGTCTCATTTGCCGAAACGCTATATTGCGGGTACGGGAACACACTCTCATTGGTTATGAAGCGATGGTGGGGAGACAAACACAGACACATACACACACACACACATATATATATATATATATATATATATATATATATATATATATATATAAATAATACGACGGACTTCTTTCAGTTTCCGTCTACCAAATCAACTCACAAGGCATTGGTCGACCCGAGGCTGTAGTAGCAGACACTTGCACAAGGTGCGGTGCAGTGGGACTGAACCCGGAACCCTTGGTAGGTAAGGAAGTTACCACACAGTCATTCCTATGCGTATATACGTATATTCATACCTAAACAAAGACACCCAGCCACATATATATATGCATACATATATATATATATATATATATATATCATCAAGGCATATAGATTGAGTACGTCTGGGCAATAATGTTCATACACGAGCGCACACCCATAAGTGAGGTACAGAAAGAGAATGTGTATATGTGAGAAAATGAGAGCGAGAGAGGGAGAGGGCGGGAGGGAGAGAGAGTGT